>NC_134486.1:310280994-310455994 GCF_040206685.1 Ascaphus truei | reverse complement strand
TCTGAGGTTTTTTTTTTTTTTAATGAACTAGCAGCCCTTGTTTCCCGCTGCTGGCGGCCCTGATCACGGCGCCCCTCTAGCCAAGCCGCAGCGCACCAGGGCGCCGCGGCGCACAGTTTGGGAAACACTGGTTTACAGCATTACATTCACAGGTACATTTTGACATGATCCTTCTTGCATCTGAAAATATAATGATATAGATAGTAGTATATCAAGATTTTGAACTGTGATCTAACCGGAGAGCCGAGAGGGGCATCTCGACAGGGTTCACCTTCCAGAGTTAATACAACGGTGTCAGACCAACATTCTGACCGAGGGAGCCCGATGCTCGGACTCAGTTACCGGCGCACCAGCAGCCCAACCGACAAACAGACAGACATGCGAATCAGCCAAACGACGTATATACCAACAGGTAAACCACGACATAGGTAGACAAACAGATATAAAGACACAGACCGACAGACAAACAACCATACAGACAGACAAACCGGAAGACGTAAATTGAGGTAATGAAAGAAAGGGAGAGAAAAGGGGGAGGGAGAGAAAAGGGGGAGGGAGGGAGGGGTGTTAGAGATCGTGGGTATATATCATAGCTAATACGCGGCCCTGATAGGTTTCTAGACGCCGGGAATAATCTCTATATGGCCATATGTTGCCTGTCTATATTGTGGGCATCCGGTACAGAGCGTGAGTGTATCATGCCTCCCCCAATGAGAACGGATCTGTTAACTATCAGAGCCAAATTGATGCCCTTTCTATCCCCGGGATATCTGTCTGTGCCAAACAAGTCGTCCAGACTTTTAGATAATTGTCGCCAGTGTCGTTAACCAGACTCGTTAACTTTTCCATCTGGCAGATAAACCAATTGCGATTCCGAATTTTTGGGATGGTTGGTATGTCTGAGCTTTTCCATAATGCCGCGATCTCACACCGCGTTGCAAGTGCAAAGTGAGCAATGAGTTTATTGTGAGCTTTAGCGAGACCCGCTAGTGGTCTGTTCAGGAGAAACAGCCATGGGTCAGGGGGGATAGTGAGATCAAACAGTCTTTGTAGCCAAAGTCTAATTGTCTCCCAGAATGGGGAGATCCGCAGGCAAGACCACAGAATATGGAACAGGTCTGGTGTTCCTCCGCACTGGCGGGGGCACAGCGGGGTGGATCCTGGCACGAACCTGGATAATTTCAGTGGGGTAAGGTACCATCGCATCAGGACCTTATATGCGTTCTCCTTGAGGGTGGTACATATGGAACTTTTTGCTCTGGTCAGAAAGATAGCGCTCCAGTCCTCGTCCTCCAGACACTCTCCGATGTCTGCTTCCCATCGTGATCTATATGAGGGTATCTCATGGGCTTGATCGCTAGTACTGATCACTTCGCTGTATATCTGTGAGGTAAGTCCCTTTGTGACGGTCTCTGCCAGACAGAGCTTTTCGAAGGATGTCAATGGTGGGTATGGGGCAAATTTGTTATAGAACGCCCTGACCTGGAGGTATCTAAAGAATTCTGAGTGGGGGATCTCTTTTTCTAGTCTGACGTGATCAAACGTCTTAATTTTTTTGTCATGACCTTCCAGATCTTTAATCCGATTATAACCTTTCTTTCTCCAAATTGATATATTACCGACCGAAAGGCCCGGCACGAACTCGGAATTATTCCACAAGGGTGACATCATAGAGCGTGTCGTTGTAAGGGAATGCCTAATTTTTGAGGCCTCCCAGATTGACAATGAGTTGGTCATTGAGGATAGCGGCATATTAGCACCTTTTCGTGCTGTTTTGGGGAGCCAGATTAGATTATGTAATTCGATTGGTGCACAGGCTGCGCTCTCTAATTCGACCCATCTCTTATATCTCGGGTCCGACTGCCATTGCACGATTTGGCTCAACTGTGCCGCTTTGTAATATGATAACAGGCAGGGTACCGCTAGGTCCCCAGCCAAGTACCGACCTTTTCATATTGATTTTGCTGACTCTTGGTTTTTTACCTCCCCATATAAACTTAGAGATGTCAGATTGAAGTGAGTGCAGGTCCCTCAATCTGAGTGGCACTGAGAGAGTTTGAAAGAGATATAAGATTCGGGGGAGTAAATTCATTTTGACACTATGGATTCTTCCTATCCAGGAGATCCTTTTGGATGTCCACTTTTGTAAATCTGATTTTAGAGTCCTGATTAGATTGGGATAATTTGCGTCGTATATATCTTTGACGTTTCTGGTGATGTGGACACCCAGATATTTTATAGACTTATGTTGCCAGTGAAATTTAAAGTTTATTTTTAACAATTTTTCTATGTGTCCGGGGAGATTGACATTAAGCGCCTCAGATTTGGACTGATTAATTTTGAAGCCGAAGATTTTAGAAAAACGGCCTAGCAGGTCAAATAGGTTCGGTAGTGAAGTGAGGGGTTTCGTGATCATCAAGAGGATGTCATCTGCATACAGGGCCACCTTATGGATTTGGGAGTATGCGTTTAACCCTGAGATGTCAGGGTTTCCTCTGATTTGTGCCGCCAGGGGTTCAATACAGAGGGCGAATAGGAGGGGTGAAAGTGGGCAGCCCTGTCTCGTACCACTCCTGATTTGGAAGGGCAGAGAGGGGTAGCCTTGGTGTACCACCCTGGCAGTGGGGTTAGAGTACAGCGATAAAATCGCTTCACTCACCCGATCCCCAAAGCCAAATGCCGCAAGCGTCTCTTTCAGGTATGGCCAGTCTATTCTATCGAAAGCCTTTTCGGCGTCCAGACTTAACAGCATACTTTGAGCAGTGTCAATATTGGCCAAATCTATCAGATCTATAAATCGTCGGGTATTATCTGCGGCTTGTCGGCCCTTGATAAATCCGACCTGATCTGGATGTATAAGTCTGGGTAGAATAAGACATAATCTATTGGCCAGTAATTTAGCGTACAACTTGATATCTGTATTGATTTGTGATATCGGCCGATAACTTTTGCAGTCTAGAGGGTCTTTCCCTGTTTTGTGAATGATTGATATAGACGCCTGCAACATCTCCCTGGGGATGGGGGCTCCCGCTAAAATAGCGTTGAATACCTGGAGCAACCTAGGGGCAAGCAACTTGACAAATTTCTTGTAGTATAACCCTGAGAAGCCGTCCGGCCCCGGTGCCTTTGAAGGTTTGAGTTCCTTAATGGCCTGTGTCAACTCCTCATAAGTGAAGTCAGCGTTTAGAGAAGCTCTGTCTGATTCTGTCAATCTCACCAGATTGGAGCTAGCCAGGAAATCCCTCAATTAACTGCTCGTTTTAGGATTATGTGCCACTTTCTCTCCATTATAGAGTGTCTCATAGAAGGAGCTAAATTCATCTACTATCTTCTGGGGGTTGGAAGTGGGGGTGCCAGATTTTAAGCGTAAAGCTTGGATGTTATATTTATTTTGTCTGTCTTTCAGCATGCGGGCCAGCATCGTATCCGGCCTGTTTGACTTTTCGTAAAATTTCCTCTTTGACCAACTCAGTGAATTATCAGCCATGGAGGTCAATATCATGTTTAATTCCATTTTAGTGTCTTTTATCTCTTGTAGGGTTTTCGGGTCTAGGTACTTTTTGTGCCTGGAGGAGAGAGCCTGTAATTTAGATTGGAGCGTGACAATTTTTGCCTCTCTCTTTTTTTCGTCTAGCTGTGATATTTATAAGGGTACCTCGGAGAGTCGCTTTATGCGCCTCCCAGAGGACCAGATGTGAGGAGACAGAGCCGGCATTTACCTTGAAAAATTGGTCTCTCTCACTACCCACAGTATCACAGATCTCTGGAATTTTTAGAATGGATTCATTTAGCTTCCAGTTCGTTCCTGGTCTAACCGTTTGAATATTATTGCACCGGAGCTCTATGGGTGCGTGGTCAGACCATGAAATATCATGGATCTCCGCTTGGGTGACCTTGGGGACCAGGTGACAGGACACTGCGAAGTAATCAATCCTACTGTATAAGCCATGCGGGTGCGAGAAGAACGTGTAATTCCTATCTGCTGGGTGTAGCTCTCTCCAGATGTCTATTAGTTGGTTACTTTTTAGGCCCCTGCGTAGGGAGATCCCTGCGCCTTTATTATGTAGGGTAACTCCACCTGATCTATCTATGTGAGGTTGGATAACCGTATTAAAGTCTCCAGCTAACACAACGTTTCCCTGAGCCACGGAGTTTAGGGTTCTAAAGAACAAGCGATTGTGATCTTCTGTCCCCTAATAGTTCCTACTGTTATAATATACCTGCCATCGTTATCCCGTTTGGTTATCAGGCCTTCGAAAGGGATGCTATTACGGAATAGGATGGCAACTCCACGCTTATTGACTTCAGCAGAGGCTGAAAAAACCTGGGAGAAGTCTTAATCAAGGTATTTGGGGGTATTGGTTTTGCTGAAATGTGTCTCCTGTAGGAGCAACACATCAGCATGTTTTCTTTTATAATCTGTGAAGGCTAGTTTGCGTTTAGTGGGGTTGTTAAAGCCCTGCACATTGTGAGATATAAAAGTCAACGCCATTTATTGCTGTGTGTGACTACGCACATCACTATGTTGCTTGACTTACCCGTGGGATTCATGTGGAGGGCCGGACGATCACTTCCTTCAGGACGTATACTCTTAAGTAGGTAATTGAGGGTAGGGTAGGGAGGGAGTGGGAGGCAGCGGGGAAGGAGGGGGAGGGAAGGGGGGAACTGGGAGGAGCACATGAGGGTCAACACCAAGGGGATTGGGTTCACGACAAAAAACAACGAACACACTAGTGTACAAAAAACAAATAGGAACATGAAGACAAGAGCCCACACCGGGAGCCCCCGGGAGTGGCCCTTGCGCCCAGGGGGGGGGTTACTTGGCCCAGACTGACGAAGGGATCTCCCCTGCCTGCTGGGTCCTGGCCTCCCTGGGACTTGTTTGCGATCCCTGCGCTGTAGGGATCGAAGCGGAGAATACATGCCCGCCGATCAGGGAATTGTCCCGCCGGCGCATCTCCTTTAAACAGACAATAAATACAAAACAGTGTAACTTATAACTTTACCAACAAAAAACTGTAGATCGCATTACATCTACCTAACTATCTTCTCCCATATCTCCCCCACTCCCTATTCCCCCTGGTTGTGCCCTCTACCTGGATGGCGGGTGTAGGGAGCCCCGTGCCCCCATGTAGGTTCCTGTTACGCGGTCCACTCAGCCCCAATTATGACCGTTCGTGAGGGCGAGAGGATCAGAGGTACGTCTACCTAGCCTTCTTTATCGTCTCATACGTGAGTGTCTGTCTCCTATGTGGCGGGGTGTTGGCCTCCTCTCGGTTAGTTGGTTCTGTGCTTTAAAGTGTGGTCGAATAACATTTAATAGGGTTATTAAGCAATAGCTAAGATGGTGGTGTAGCTACTGGCGCCCGTGAAGCTGACGTTAGCTGGTTATATATAGACCTATCTCTCTGTGGTACTATATGTTTAAATGTGGGGTCGGGCAAGAGGCAGCAACTGAGACTCTACCGCTACTGAGTCCCTACCTATAGGGTGGCTCGGATATGAACATATATTTATTTTTCTCCCCTTCCTCCGCTTTGTATCCCGCTCCCCTCCTGCCTCCCACTCCCGCCCACATGGCCCCTGGACAAGACCCTGTTCCCGGTGTGTCGCTCTGCGTGCGCGGCTGCCGAGTCTCGCCGGCCCGACGAGGTATTTTGACTCTAGGGGAGGGTTTTTTGGCCTGTCGTGGTTTCGCTGCCACCATCCTGTGTTTCATGGGCGGGCGTCTCCGAGGGAAAGCATGAGTGAAGTTCGCCTGAACATCGGTATGAGGGAAGCACAGCTCCTTGGAACAGCTGCCCTGGCTACCTGCACACAGAGCATCCGGTCCTGTCGCCTCCCATCCCGCTGCAGTCACGCACAGTAGGGAGGATATATACCCAGTAAGGGGGTTATAGGCATATAGTGGCAAGTTTACCCATAGAGCAGCCACAAGCCGAAACCTCCCATCCCTCAGGGGCCGCGAGGTGAAACCAGGGGACAGGAGGCTCCAGGGACCGTCTGCGTGGTGAGAGCGGCTCGGTGCGGTGAGAGCAGGGGACAGGCAGCGACGGCGCAGGGGGATGACGCGGCCGGGACCCTCTGCGCATGTTTTTTGTTCCCAGTCTCGCGAGAGCCAGTGACGTCACCCGCTCAGCCCGCGCAGAGCAGGTCTGTTCCCGCGCGCCTCGAGGAAGGAGCAGGAGAAGATGGCTGCTCTGCAGAAAATGTGAGTAGACCTGCGGGGGCTAGTATGTCTCTTGGTCCTTGCAGGGGGGGCGATGGGGGCCACCGGAGGAGCTCCTCTTGGCTAGGGCTTCCCATAGGGTCTAGCTGGGGTGTTTGGGGGAGGATGTAGCAGTCTATTGGTAACGTAGAGGGGAGCCTATGTGGAGCTTGGCGATACCATTTCAGCCCTGGCTTCAGATCGTGAGCTCCCAGCTGTGTGCCACGAGGTTGAGGGGCTACAAGGTGAGGGGGACTTTGCGGGGAGCCAAGAACTCTACGGAGGAATCCCTCTCCATCCTCCGCATGTTTCAGTGTGTGTGCAACCCCATTTTTCAGTGCTAGGACTGCACATGGGAACAACCACCTGTAGCGCACCTCTTTGTCCCGGAGAACTCTAGTTATGGGGCCATTGCCTTCCTTTTTGCCAGGGTAGCAGGGGACAAATCTTGGTAGACTTGGAATTTAATACGTTCAAATTCCTCTGTTTTCAGCTCCCTGGCAATGCGGCACGCTTGTTCTTTCGTTCGGTAGCAGTGGAACCGCATTACGATGTCTCTGGGGGGGTCCCCCTGCTGGGGTCTTCCTCTGTGTGCCCTATGGCATCTGTCTAGCATTAAGTCCCTTTCCGACAGATCTGGGAGCAGATGCTCCAGTCATTTAGTGGCGAAGTCCTAAGGATCCGTGACAGATTCCGGCACCCCTCGCAGGCGGACGTTGCAGCGTCGGTCGCGGTTCTCCCCGTCCTCGATCTTGTCCTCCAGGGCTCTGACTTGGTCTTTGAGAGTGGACACTTGTGTTTGTGTGTGGGTTAGGGCGCAGGTGGTGTCCTCTGCCTTAGATTCTAAGGTATCGGTACGCTCCCCCAGGGCATCCACATCTTTTCTAAGTGCCCAGAGCTCTGACTTGAAGAACTTTTTCATGGAGGAGCAGAACTCCTTCATGTCTTTCCTCCGCATCACTGCCATGTCATCTTGCTCCTCTGCAGGGGTATCCATATCAGGGTCCGCTGCTGGTAGTTGCACAGGGGAATCGGGAGTCCCGGCCTTAGCTGTATCTTTGCTTTTAAAATATGTAGATACTGGCTGGGTTTTTCTGCGCACCGTTTTGGTAGAAGCCATCCCTGCAGGTTGATGTAGGTTGCACTTATCTTTTTGAAGGTATCTATAGCGTATTAACTGTTATTTCTCACTATAATGCGCCGGGGGGAATGGAGCTCTCACTCTAAGCTGCCATTCACCATCGGGGGGCGTGGTCTCTCATCATGACTTTCTAAATCAATTATATTAAATAAAAATACCACTTGGGAGCACATTCACATGTCTCAGACAGGTCTGCACCCCTCCTTTCCACAACTATCTCCGAGCATACAATGCTTCCACTGCAGCCAGGGATTCTGGGTAATGAAAAAATCAAAATCAATTATAAGTGCCATGTTCCTCTCCCTGATCACGTTTGGCCTCTGTAACTTCCCTTACCTTGTCTCCAGCAACGCGTTGCCATGGCAACACCGCGTCAAATGACGCTGTGGGGGTCACGTGGCATCACCATGGCAACGTGACGTCACATGACCCCTTGGCGTCATTTGACGCCGGAGACAAGGAAGGAGTGGGGCGCGAGCAGGGAGGAAGACTAGATAGGGGGGGCGCAGACTGAAATGTTTGTGCACCCCTGAACTAGATATTTAGTTTAGCTCCCTAGCTAGCTCCACATGAAGTAAGGTGGTCAAATGAACAGTACAGTGTGCCAACCAAATGTTTTATGGAAAATCAATACTCCTCTCTGTGTAACTATTCATTCTCCCTAGTGCTGCAGAAGGCAATCAAAAGACAGTACCATCTCGATAACATTAACCCCTCTTATCTACAATGGGGAATGGGGTGAACTCCTGAACCTGCTTTGCTGTCGTGGTTTGCCGATGGAAAAATATCCATTTAAGTAGACGCTTAGCTAACTAGATGGGTCTAGAAATAGCAATAATCCTTTTTGGTAGCCATTGTTCACAAAAACAGACTTTACTACAGCTGGTAATGTTACAGCATGTGTAGTGCTAAACTTATTAAAAAGTGAAGGAAACCTGTAATGTGTACGTTTGTAACTCAGGGAGCGCACACGGCCTATTAGAGCTCTCTTACTAGGGGAGAGAGGCTTCTTAATACAAAAAAGCGTTCAGCGATACACAGTCGTTCTTTTCAAAGCAATGCACTGTAGGCATTTACATAGTAAAGAGTTTAATGATTGAATCGCCTTATAATATTCCGGTAACTAGACCATTATAAAAGCTATATTTTTCTAGGCTTTTGTTCACACGTATCCTCTACCCATGAGGTCGTTTTCTGGTGATTTCTGAAAAAGGCTCTTTTAGTTGCTAAATGATCAATCCGTTTCCAGTACATTATGTTTAGGAGCGCTTGTTAACTAGATATTGATTAAGTCACCCGAGGGTTTTGACTTAACCCATTTGAGTCATTCTTTTATAAGATTGTATTCTCACTCTCCCTACACAATTACATAGCATGCTTGCACACATTCAATTCAAAACTAATATAAAATCAGAAATGAGTTACATATTACATAGTCTGCTTCGGTAGCAACCCATTCACCTAAACCATCATTTAAGCCAGGCGTTCTCAAATCCAGTCCTCAAGACCCCCCCAACAGGTCAGGTTTTCAGGATGTCCCTGCTTCAGCACAGGTGGCTCAATCACTGGCTCAGTCAAAGACTGGGCCACTGATTGATTGAGCCACCTTTGCTGAAGCAGGGATTTCCTGAAAACCTGACCTGTTGGGGGGGTCTTGAGGACTGGAGTTGAGAAACCCAGATTTAAGCTAGAAATAGATATTTGAGAACATAAATGTAGAGGAGTCATAATTGTGGCATGTTTTAAGCATCTCATTGCTCTCTCCAGCCACACTCAGCCTCGGAACACAGAGTTTAGTTCTAATCCTTATTCGTATGTCATTCTGTTTATGTAATTGATGTCACTCTATACCCCCACTGTACCGCTCTGCGAAATATGATGGTGCTTTACAAATAAACAATAATAATAGTCACCATTTGAAGTCAAATGTATTTCTCATAATACAATTGTCCCTTAAAGAGGCAATTCCAAGCCGATTTTAATTTTTTTAATACAGAATGGAAGCAGGGGGTCTCCGGAGCTGAACCACGTTAATTTCAGCTCCGGGGACCCCCTGCTTCCAGTATTTACCTCCCCAGGGGGTGCGGGTAGACACTCCGGGGTTCACTATATGGCTGCTTTTCAAAGATCCCGGGCCCGGCAGGCCACTATAAAGCTGTGACGTCATTCGGTGCGGCTTCCTATTGGCCCATGTGACGATGCTGAAAACTGCAGAGATACCGGCACCCCCTTCGGAGGCAAGTATCTCCGGAAGCAGGGGGTCCCCACAGCTGAAATTAATGGGGTACAGCTCCGGAGATCTCCAGCTTCATACTTGTATTAAAAAATAAAATTTTAAAAAAGGGCTTACCACATCCATAGTTCGTTATACCTATTGTGGTAACTCATTCCACAGTACCACTAGCTGCCACCTGTCTGACATGGATTCTACGGCTGCGGACATGGTCGGGCAGACAGCGCTGTCCCGCCCGGACGCTCCGCGATGAGCCTGCCATCCTCAATGAGGATGCCTTTAGAAGTGGCTTCCGCGAGCGTCCGCAGGCGTGCTGAAGCGCACTGAATTAGAGCAGACACCTCAAAATGTTTCCGAGCGCGCTGGGGCATTGTAGAGCCAATCAGAGTGAAGACGTTGACGGCGAGCGAGCCATCGGCGCCGTGACGTCATTGCCACGCCTCCCAAGTGCGCACACTGCATTGCCTGCAAAGCCATGAAATCTCTCCGGCTTGAGCAGGCGGGCCTCAGCTTCAGCACAGAGGAGCGCGGATGGCTGTACCATGTCCACAGCCTAAGAGCACATAGCTACACTTCTGTTTACAGCCAATTACTGAATCTAATACCTTCCCTACCACTTTTCATAAAGATATCACTTGCCTTACAGAAACATTTGTAGCAAACACATTCAATTTATTTTTAATTTCCCCAATAAGTTTGTGAAACAAATAAATCTTAGGTATTTAACTCGTGTAAGTAAAAGCAATCGGCCCTTTTTAATCTGGCTGGAGCTGATACAGTGGGTGGAGGTAGGTAGCCAAAACATTTTTCCTTAGTGACTACTTTGCAATAGCTCCACAGACTGGTGACCCTATGACCAGCCTCCCCTTTTTATTGTACTTCTCTATGATTTCTCTGTGTATCTTCAGTCCATACTCGTCCCTTGTAAACTGTCTTAGGGTGCATCCCCGCTGAGCGGGCGGTGCTTGGCAAGGTGACTTATATATATGAGCATGTCATTTCCCAGAATCCCTTGCTGCAGTGGAAGTGCTGTGTGCTGGGTGATAATGGGGAAAGGCGGGGTTGCAGACCTGCCTAAGACATGCAGATGAGCATACAGTTGTATTTACATTTATTTACATTTATTTATATATATATATATATATCTCTCCAAGCATGAGCGCCGGGTGTCCTTAAAATGTTCGCTCGCGCGGGGTGTGGGGGGGGGGGGGAAAGGGGGAGCGGGGGGCATACTGCAGAGGAAGATGAGTGCGCTAGAAAGTTTAAAAATTGTGTTTACCTAAGCGACGAGCGCCGGTGAGCGCGCGCGCAACGCGTGAGTGGGGACTTGTATGTGTGTGTGTGTGTGTGTGTGTGTATATATATATATATATATATATATATATATAAACACAATTTTTAAACTTTCTAGCGCACTCATCTTCCTCTGCAGCATGCCCCCCGCTCCCCCTTCCCCCCCCCCCCCCCCCCCCACCCGAGCGAACATTTTAAGGACACCCGGCGCTCATGCTTGGAGAGCTCTCCAAGCATGAGCGCGCTCAGCGCCAGCGGGGACAAAGCCTATGGGACAGAAAGACAAGCATTCTCCAAACTCAGATATATTTTGAAACATTATAACTGATTGGCTGGCAAAGCCAGCCCAATCAGTGAATACAGCATCTAGTTGGTCGTTCAAGAACCAACCAGAAAAGAGGTTCAAAACAATTAAATAACAAAAAACAGTATTTAAGTGCACCTGTAACTGAAAATAAAACTAACTTTGTGAAATCTGCCACCACAGAAAAACATGGATTTAAAGCCAGTGCCCATTCACCTTTGACTGATCACATCTAGATCAAACCTTTAAAGATAGATGATACAGATGCAAAAGTTGGAGCACGTCTCCCGGGAACAACATACGGGGCAGAAGCCCCCCACCCCCACACAAAGACAGCATTTCTGTGTGATACAGTGCATGTTCTTAGGTAGAAGGGTAATAGATGCATTCACAGGTTAACTGGATAAAGTAGGCATGTATTGCACTTAAACTGGGCAATCCACAGTTAGACTTTGGGAACATGACTTCAGGCCTCAGGACACAATGGATATCCTACACCAAATATGCTCTTTTGCCCCAGATTCAGGTCCGAACTAATTTAAATTATTTCTAGATGCAAACGGACAATGAAAATACATTTTCTAAAGAGCAATCATGATCCGCAGCTTAAAGAAAAGACAAATACACAAGGATCCTTAGAGAGTGAATTTAAACATCCTAAACTTAAACCCCAAGTCCACATGTTACCCTTATCAGAACAAATGCAGGCTGTGGGGCAGTAAGAACGCCTAACATCTAATGTAAAAGTACTCAGATGTATCATGAGATGATTTGCTCTTAAACAATACGGTAAGTCACCAGACTGCAGTTTTATTTCTCACTTGTTAAATTAGATTTTGGTGGCCATGGCAGCTCAACAGCAAATATGCCAATACAAAGAACAGTATATCTTGAACCAAGGGGGAAAAAATAAAACAATCTGTACCCTGGCAAACAGTGGCCATTTTACATTCATGCATGCAGATACATAGGTATCAAGAGCGACATGTCCAATTTCATTTGACCCATTTGATTACCCCTAATGTAGACGGATAACACTAATATTTTTTTTTTTTAAACCGGAACAAATAAAAGGGCACATGGCAATTGTATACTGGCAAACAAAAAAAAATTACAATTACTGTATTAGTACATACTTTTCCCTATTCATCCTCATTTAATAAAAATAACAACCACTGTGGTTAAGCAAGTGAATAAACAAGTTTTGTTAGGCAAAAATATATCTGAAGATATATCTGAAGGGAAAATGGTGCAGATAAATATAAGCAGCTACGGTCTTACCCCGTCCAAAAGGGTGTTTGCCAAATGCAGCCGAGGATCTTTTCGAAAGGGAAATTCCAGGTTAGATACATGAAACACTGAGTTATCCCGATCAATCATAAATACTGCATTTTTCCCATCGATCAGCATCATATACCTAAAAACAAGAGAAGAGACATATGCATCAGTGATCTTACTTCTTGTTATGCTATAATTAAGTAAAGTCCTTAGGGTATATTACATTATGAGAATGACCTTGCGAGAACAATGGCAAAAGTCTGTATGGCGAGTCTGACATCTAAGTGCAACAGCACTTGGGTTATTATTGCAGAACACATCAAATGGTGGAACAGGTGTTCAACCACTAGAGTCAATGCATTGCACTGCTCCCTGTGCAGCAAATGACATGCAGGAAAAGTCTACTGCATTCTGTACTCTGTTGTATTGTTCACGAATGAGCAAATAAACAATAGGTTCACGAGAAAGCAGACTCGTGACAATGCCTTACATCTACCCACTGAGTTGAAAACAACTCAACTCGGACCAAGGATCCTATGGTGGCAATATAAACGCTTTTGCAACAATAGTGAGGCTACTGAGATGGGCAGGCAGATTATTGGAGATAAGGAAAAAGCTGAGGTATTAAACAAATTCGTTGCCTCTGTGTTTACCAGGGAAGAATCAATTGCAATAGCAGTGCCGCAGGAGGAAGCCACAACCTCTATACTGTATTAACTAACAATTGGCTAACTGAGGAAGAAGTTCATAGACGGCTTTAATAAAATTAAAGTAAACAAGGAACCTGGCCCTGATAGCATACATTCAAGAGTTCTCAAGGAGTTAAGTTCAGCAATAGCCAAACCATTACAGCTAGTCCTCGTTATTTAATGTTTCACTTTACAATGAATGGCATATCAAACGCTTTACAATGCAACCCTATAGACCGTTTTTCGACGCTGGAATGTGTTATCCAACGCTCAACGCCACTGATTAACATGGGACTCACTTTACAACGGTTTCATTATCCAACGCTACTTCCAGAACGGATTCCGTTGGATAACCGAGGACTGCCTGTACATTTAATATTCAAGGACTCCATTTCCACAAGCTCAGTACCACAAGATTGGCGTAAAGCATATGTGGTCCCTATATTTAAAAGGGGAGCAAGATCACAACCGGGGAATTACAGACATCAAGCCTGTACTCCTGACATCAATATGGGGAAGCTACTTGAAGGTTTAGTACGGGATAATATTCAGAAATACCTAATGGAAAACAAAATTATTAGTAATAGTCAGCATGGATTTATGAAGGATAGGTCATGCTAAACTAACCTTATTTGTTTTCTTGAGGAGGTATTAGGAATTTAGACCAGGGTAATGCAGTTGATGTGGTCTACTTAGATTTTGCAACGGCTGTTGATATGGTTCCACACAAGAGGTTAGAGTACAAAATAAAGGAAATTGGACTCGGTAAAAATATTTGCACCTGGATTGAAATTTGGTAGCAGGATAGACAACAGAGCGTTGTCATAAATGAAACTTTTTCAGGTTGGGCTAACGTGTGAGTGGAGTACCACAGGGATCGGTACTGGGACCCCTGCCTTTTAACTTGTTTATTAATGACTTTGAGGTTGGCATCGAGAGCAGAGTCTCCATCTTTGCTGATGACACTAAATTGTGTAAGGTAGTAAAATCAGAGCAGGGTGTAATTTCCCTCTAGAAGGACATGGAGACTGGAAATTGGGCAGGTAAATGGCAGACGACGTTTAATACAGATAAATGTAAGGTTATGTATTTGGGGAAACAAGAATAAACAGGCAATTTACAAATGAAGTGGGGATAAATGAGCAGAATCCTTGATTGAGAAGGATTTAGGAATGCTTGTAGACAGCAGGCTTACCAATAGTGCCCACAGTCATGCAATTGCTGCAAAGGCAAACACAATCTTAGCTTACATTAAACGGGCAATGGATGGAAGGGAAGTAAACATAATTATGCCCCTTTTATAAAGCATTAGTAAGACCACACCTTGAATATGGAGCACAATTTTGGGCATCACTCCATACATTATGGAACTAGAGAAAGTGCAGAGAAGAGTCACAAAATGAATAAAGGGGATGGACATTCTAACTTAGGAGGAGAGGCTAGCTAAATTAGATCTGTTTACATTAGAAAAGAGGCATCGTAGAGGTGATATGATAACTATATACAAATGTATTCGGGGACAGTACAAGGGGCTTTCAAAAGAATTATTCATCCCAAGGGCAGTACAAAGGACACCGGGTCATCCCTTAAGGTGGGAGGAAAGGAAATTTCACCAGCAGCAAACTAAAGGGTTCTTTACAGTGAGGGAAGTTACAATGTGGAATTCATTACCCATGGAGACTGTGATGACAGATACAATAGATATGTTCCAAAAAGTTTGGACATCTTTTTAGAAAGGAAAGGTATACAGGGATATACAAAATAAGTAAACATGGGAAGGATGTTGATCCAGAGAGTAATCTCATCTCAATTCTTGTAGTGTGAGGAAGGAATTTAATTTTCCCCTTATGAGATATCATTGGATGTGTCACTGGGGTTTTTTGTTTGTCTTCCTCTGGATCAATATACTGTAAGTAGGGATATAGGTTAAAGTATCTGTCATCTAAATTAAGCACGGGTTGAACTTGGACGCACGTATTTTTTCTATCTCATCTACTATGCAACTACTGTATGTTGGGCCTGCTGTAACCTCAACAGCCAGATGTATTAAATTGCACAGCCATGCACGTTGCAATTTAGGTGAATTACTGAAGTGAATTACAATACCAAAACTGCTCTACTGTTTTTCTGTAGTATTTCTGGCTTTACAAGTTAAAGGGGCAGTTCCCCTAACTCAACTCTTTTTGCCCTACCACCCTTAAAAACATTTTTTTTTTTACGTGTATATTAAGCAAGGGATCTCCGAAACTGAACTGTGTGAATTTCAGACACGGGGACCCTCTGCTTCCCGAAATACATAATAGAGAAGTTGCTGCCGGTATACTTCAGAGGTTTAAATCCTGTGTGATGTAGGTCAATAGGAAGCCATCACTGATGACGTTGCAGCTTCCTATTGGCTCCTGTGATGCATTAAACCTCAATTTTGTTTCCTCTGCAGGTGACTGTACTGGCAACACCTTACCCAGTAAGAATCTCAAAAAAACATGGGATTCCCGAAGCTGAAATTAACAGCTCAGCTCCGGAGACCTCCTGCTTCAGATCTTTGTGTAAAACAAGAAAAAAGGGAAAGGGGGTACAAAAATGAAGCAGGAGAACTGCCCCTTTAACTTGTAAAGCCTGTAAAGATAATGCAACAAGTACGAGCTGTGTAATTTAATAAATCTAGCTGTTCAGGTAACTTCCAACTGGCCCGTGTGACATTTAAATCTCTGTGATGTACCTGTGCCCCTTTCTCTGGTAAGTATCTCCTGAATCAAGGGGTCCCAGGAGCAGAAATGTATGCAGTTCAGCTCCATAGATCCTCTACGTACTATACCTTAAGACCAGAAAAGGAGGGAGTTGGGGAATCCAGAGGAAACTTCTCCTTTAAGTTACTTTGAAATTGTAACAAAAACAAATAAAAAATAGACAAGAACCCTAGTGGGTGTGAATGTTAGGTGGATGCAACACCTGAGAGAAACCTCTGTACACAAGTACAAGTTACATTATTAAATCTTGCAATGCTCTATATGTTGTCTATCAAATGTACTTTTTCAAAAGCAGAATAGTCCTCCTACCAAATGGTACAAAATGGAAAATAATGAGAAATAACAAAGACACACTAAGAAATGTTTGGGAAAAATCCTCCTACAAGTTATTTCCCATCTTAAAATAGTGTTTTCCCCCATATTTCTATAACTTGTTATACATGTAGGTCCAATACACCTTTTGCAAGCTATCATATCACCTTAGCCCCGCTAAAGTATTGTTTACAAAAGCACAGAAGCACCAACCAGCCACTCAAATGAATGGCTTATACCACGTGGCAACTTCTATGGGTCTCTCACGAATAATCTGTTTCCTGGTTACTATGGTTAGTGATGCAGTCTTGTGCAGGGCCAACATCTTAGTGCCACCCAGGGAGCATAGGGGTTGATACCGTCATTTGATCTTGGTTTGCAAGATGAATGTACTGTATATGCCAGAGCTTTAATTACTGGTGCTGAATTAACAGCTACATTTTTCCTTTGACAAAAGGTATATTTGCTCTGCATCAATAGATCTGCAAACAGATCCCTTTTATATGAATCATGTCCATCCTATTCTAAACCAGTTAGCCATATAGTCTACAAAAGATGGAAAGTCAAAAAAATTACATGCAAGGAGTAACGTCCAGAAAAAACATACAGAATACTATTTTACTTTGTTATATTGTTTCAGTATAGAGAGGATAAAAAATACAATTAAAAATAAAACCGGCAAGATTCTAGAGTCTTTTTCCATTATATTGATTTTACATAGCTTCAAATCCTTTGCCTCTGATAATGAGTAACAAGTTCAGATTCCCCACTTAATGCCTATAATTAAAGCCAGGGAAAAAATGTCAATTGTGCATTTCCACTGCATCATATAATTTTCTAAGCCAACATTTTTGTTTTTTTTGTTATTATCCATTTCCACCGCCTTCAGAAATAGATACAAGCAAATGCCAGCAAATATGCCCTAAATATTACAGCTTATCTACAATTTAGCATGGAGGTTCACAGCTGAAGTGTTCAGAATCTTGCTTCAGGGATCACTGACCAATATAGTTATTGAATAGAGAATGCTTTTTTTTCTCATTTCTATCTGCAAAGTCAACTTATTTGCTATGAACACTGGCACTTATCTGTTGGTGTGCGATGGTGTTAAATGACCGAGAACAAATACCCAAATACTGGACAAGTTACTAATAAATTAGTGCTTCTCACATAGCCTGTGTGCGTCAAACGTGTCTCTGAGCCATACATTTTGCAGTTTACAGTCCAGTGGGGAAGTAAATGCACTTGGTCTTTTCCAAACTACTCACAAAGGAATTATTATGTTGCGTGGACCTAGCTCTCCATTGTCCTTGTTTTGATGAAAAATGATCATGTTAATGTGTTAATTTCCAAGTTATTTTATTCTTTTCATCATCACTACATACTTTATGTTTCAATTATTTGTCTCTCACATTTAGTCGATTATAGATTTTTGGGGGACAATGCAGACTGTTTTCAAGCCGTAAAAACAAATAATTTGATTTTACTGAGAAATTAATAAATGTGCAGAATATGTGGAAGAGTAAAAACCTTTTTGTAGGGTAGGGCCTCTAAGGTTGCAGGGACTTGATGTTGCCAAGCAACGGCTGAATTGTAAAAGCGGGCGATACTCAGCAGTTGGGGTGATGACAGGTGGAGCCGGAGAAAGAGTTAAAGATAATAAAGATGACAAATACAACATAATGAAAGACAGAAATACAGTTTAAGAATAGAGATACACAATCTGATACGCAGCAGCAGACAAGTAAAGTAAGGCCGCGGGCATGGTCGGCAGTGAGCCCCTGCAGCCGCAATGAGAGCGGCTGTAGCAGGGGCTTCCGCAAGCGTGCAGAAGCGTAGCCGACATATTTCTAGTTTGAGCGCTCATGGGAGCGCAGGGCGAGTCACGTGAGCGGTTCGCCCAATGAGGGCGAACCAGCTACGTGACGTCACTGGCTCGCCCCCCGACACGACCCGAACGGTGCGCAAACTAAGGCACCCCCCCTAAACTAAGGCACGCCCCCGGACGGTGCCCGGTCTAAGGCCAGGGAAAGCACCCGCTTTCCCTCAGCATCTGCGCGCCTCCGCACGGCTGGAGTCAACATGGACATGGAATCCATAGAGACTTCAGCCGTCCGGGGGCGTGTCGGCGGGGGGGGGCTGTGACGTGACGTCACGGCGAGCTCAGAAACGTAAAATTTGTTAATACACACGCAAACGTGCGGAAGCGTGCGCGAGCCCCTGCTAAAGCCGCTCTCATTGCGGCTGCAGCAGCGCCTAAGCGCTGACCATGCCCGAGGCCTGAGAGAGGATACCAGGAAAAAGAAACAGAGATAAAGCACTAATGATAGAGGGAAATCGTAAAGCAACAGAGAGAGAGGAGCATGAAACATAAGCAAACAGCCTTTATATAACCCCCATTTCCTTCACAGGATGGGAGTCAGGGGTACCACAGGAGCTGACCCGCGCTATTTTCAGCTCTGGGTACCCCTCGGTTCTTGAGATTGTTACTGGTGAAGTAACCAAGTTTAAAGTATCCCTGCAGGGGAAATAAAATGGCTGTCAAATCTCAGGCCAATAGGAAGCCCTCTGTTTTGGATTCCTATGAAATGGCCATTTAAATCCCCTTTAAAAAAAAAAAAAAGATACCTGGAAGTTGTGGCGGTATGTTTAGCTAAAAGTTTTCACCTGTCATGTGGTGCCCATGTTATAATTTTCAAAAATAAAACAAAAAATAGTTGGAAAAAAATTAAATTAAAAAAAACCTTGAACGATAATACCAGTCACTTGTGAGCATGTCACTAACAGGTGCTTCCTGTAGTTGAAACTCGCACTGTTCAACTGCAGCAGAGTCGTAAAAATGTTGTACTCATTAAGGCTGCGTCCATAGACTCTGCAGCTGTGCGGAGGCGCGCGGAAGCTGAGGGAAAGCGGGTGTTTTCCCTGGCCTTAGTACACGCGCCGTACGGGGGCGTGTCTATGGGTGGGCCAGTGACGACACGGAGCTGATTCGCCCTCATTGGGCGAACCGCTCACGTGACCGCCCTATCGCGCAAGAAATCAGTTTTCACTGATTTCACGCATATCGCGCACCCGCTTTATAGACGCGATCACTGCCCTTAGGCAGTCAGATCGCTCAGCGTGCGGACGCGCGGTCTTCCCCTGTATGGATGCAGCCTTAGGAAAATAATGTAACATTTGGCCAGGTTTAATACCGTTAAGAGCATAGCGATGATATTTATATTAGCGTTAGGGACCCCTGATATGTGGTCTGCCTTGGCGTTGGCTCAGGGGCTTACAACAATTTTGGCCAAAAATGTCAAACTAAAAGACCATTTAACTTATTAGATATTTATACATATATATTTAGGCACTGTACCGTGTATGAGTCTCACTGGATGTGCTAAAAACTGAGCTTTGTCTGTGTTTTATGTTCTGTCTCTGGTTTTAAGTATATATTGCCATGCTCAGTAGCACTCCTATGTGACACTCATATTCTTATATATATGCTGTGGTCATTTTGGGGGTTCAATAGGAGCTTGTTAGGTGTCCAGTATGTCATAGCGATGATATAAACAGAGTTTAGTGAATCCCCTCCTAAGTACTGTAAAATGCATTCAGTATTTATACCTGTAAGGTAATTCCCATTGAACATACACAGACACATATATGTTGTTTACCAACAAACTATAAGCTTGCCAACAGTTTTAGGTATGTATTTATTTCAGTCCTGAAGTGTTTAGTATTTAAGGTTTATTAATGTTAGGAAAAAAATTGAGTGTTACGGTCTTCTATACTTTCTATCTATTTAAAAAGGAATAAATGTACATTTATATTTTTATCAGAAACAAATCTAACATGAAATGCATGTTCTTTGTTATAAATTTGTGTATAAACAGGTGTTTTTCTTCACTGTTAAAAAGTAAATGTTAGAAGTAGTTAGTTAGGGAAGGAGTGGCTCAGACACTGACTGGCACCGAGTTTGAAGCAGGGGAACCTGGTTCAATTCCCGGTGTCGGCTCCTTGTGACCTTGGGCAAGTCACTTTATCTCCCTGTGCCTCAGGCACCGAAAACATAGATTGTATACTATACGGGACATGGACCCTGCCTGCAAAATGTCTCTGTAAAGCGCTACGTAAAACTAGCAGCGCTACACAAGAACATGCTATTATTATTATTTCAACATTAGGTGGTACATTTAAGATGATATGGCTGCGTCCATAGAGGGGGGAGCCACGCTCCTCCGCGCTGACGCAGAGGCTCAGGAGCGATTGCATGAACTAGCAGACAAGCCATTGTGCGCGATCGGGAGGCGGGGCACTGATGACACTAGGCCAATAGCCCACGAAGCGCCGAAGTCACGGCGCCGTGACGTTGACGCTGCTTCGCTCTGATTGGAGGTTTTCAGACGACAGCGCGCTCAGAAACAGGTTCTGCTGTCAGCTGAAAATCCCTGCGCCTCAGCACGCCTGCGGACGCTCGCGGGAGCCCCCTCTCAAGACATCCTCATTGAGGATGACGGGGCTCATCGGGGAGCGTCCACACGGCTCAGCGCCGACTGTCCATCTATGGACTCAGCCTAACTCCAAAATACCCAGCTACAACATCTGCCAGGAACGATAATTTAAAAGACAAGTACCTCTTAACCCTAAACTTGCATTTACTTTGTGTTATAATTCCAACATTGATATGTTAACTCAGAGGCCGGCTACAATAGCAACCACAAACATGCAGCATTATGCAAACAAACAATTTATATGTACTTTGAATGAACACAACATGTTACACGTAATTCTAGCACACTAAGTTCTACAAAAAACATGGCCGTAAAGAGGACCAGAAAGTCTTTTAAAGATGCAGTCTGCAGGGCCACCAACAGATTTCCCGGGGCCCAGGACTAGTTTCGCCGGCGCCCCCATGGCGGCAACCTTGTAATCCCTCCCCTTTCACACCTGAATTTCTCTCCCCCTCTACCCCG
This sequence comes from Ascaphus truei, assembly GCF_040206685.1. Lineage (NCBI taxonomy): Eukaryota > Metazoa > Chordata > Amphibia > Anura > Ascaphidae > Ascaphus > Ascaphus truei. Next base: position 310,434,831 of record NC_134486.1, on the reverse strand, counting down.
TCTCTCATTCTTCCCCCCCCCTCTCTTCCTCACAAACTCTCCACCTCCCTCTCTTACACACCCTCTCTCCCCTTCCACTCTCTCCTCTCCCTCAATCAGCCCCTCTCTCTCAATCAGCCCCTCTCTCTCAATTAGCCCCCCTCTCTCAATACACGCATTTTCCCCATCTCCTCTGGCTCCATACACACACACACACACAATAGATGCAACCTCTCCCCTCCCCGACCCCCCCCCCCACACACACACACACAATAATTACCCCCCCCCCAATACAAAACACTACCCCTCCCAAATACAGATACCACTACACCCCCATATACAAACACCACTACCCCCTGAAATACACACAACTACACCCCCCCAGATACAGATACCAATAAACCACCCCCAGATACAAACACCACTGCTACCTCTCCCCCCAGATACAAACACACTACCTCTCCCCCCAGATACAAACACACTACCTCTCCCCCCCCCAGATACAAACACCAGTACTACCTCTCCCCCCAGATACAAACACACTACCTCTCCCCCCAGATACAAACACACTACCTCTCCCTCCCAGATACAAACACACTACCTCTCCCCCCCAGATACAAACACCACTACTACCTCTCCCTCCAGGATACAAACACTACTACTACTACCTCTCCCTCCAGGATACAAAAACCTCTACTACCTTACCCTCCAGATACAAACACCAATACTACCTCTCCCTCCAGGATACAAACACCACTACTACCTCTCCCTCCAGGATACAAACACCACTACTACCTCTCCCTCCAGATACAAACACCACTACTACCTCTTCCTCCAGATACAAACACCAATACTACCTCTCCCTCCAGGATACAAACACCACTACAGGCAGTCCTCGGTTATCCAACACAATGCGTTACTCAAAATGGCGTTGGTTAGCGAAACGTCTTAAAGCGAAACACGTTTTCCCATAGGAACACTGTTTAAATGAAAGGTTCCGTTCCTGAAGGCATTTTTAATGCTAAAATACACAAAATATTTTACTCAGGCAATAAGATATGCAGCACACACATACATTATATAGTGTAGATACTGTATTATATATATATATATATATATATATATATATATATAACATAATATATCATGTAATTTAATAATATAATATATTCTATAGTATAATATAATATTATATGATATATATATATTATATACACATAAAAAACTTTGCAAAGCGGCGTAAGAGCGTTGGATAAGCCGTTTTGGCGTTGTAAAAATGAATATAGGTATGCATTGCATAGCGTTGGATAAGCCATTCGTTGTAAAGCGAAGCGTTGTAAAACGAGGACTGCCTGTACTACCTCACCCCCCAGATACAAACACCACTACTACCTCTCCCTCCAGGATACAAACACCACTACTACCTCTCCCTCCAGATACAAACACCAATACTACCTCTCCCTCCAGATACAAACACCACTACTACCTCTCCCTCCAGATACAAACACCACTACTACCTCTCCCTCCAGATACAAACACCAATACTACCTCTCCCTCCAGATACAAACACCACTACTACCTCTCCCTCCAGATACAAACACCACTACTACCTCACACCCCAGATACAAACACCACTACTACCTCTCACTTCAGGATACAAATACCACTACTACCTCACCCCCCAGATACAAACACCACTACTATCTCTCCCTCCAGATACAAACACCACTACTACCTCTCCCTCCAGGTTACAAATACCACTACTACCTCATCCCCCAGATACAAACACCACTACTACCTCTCCCTCCAGGATACAAACACCACTACTACCTCTCCCTCCAGGATACAAATACCACTACTACCTCACCCCCCAGATACAAACACCACTACTACCTCTCACTTCAGGATACAAATACCACTACTACCTCACCCCCCAGATACAAACACCACTACTACCTCTCCCTCCAGATACAATCACCAATACTACCTCTCCCTCCAGGATACAAATACCACTACTACCTCACCCCCCAGATACAATTAGCACTACTACCTCACCCCCAGATACAAACACCAATACTACCTCTCCCTCCAGGATACAAATACCACAACTACCTCACCCCCCAGATACAATTAGCACTACTACCTCACCCCCAGATACAATTACCACTTAACTCTGGTTGCCGCCGCCGCCACCACCCCAGCTGCTGCCTGCCTCTTTCCCAGGCCAAACCTGCCTTTCTCCAGCCGGTGCGTGCCGGAAGCTGGCTCTGACTTCCAGGTGCACCCAGCTCCGGAGCACACAGGCAGGATAGAGAGGACGGCATAGGAAGAGGCAGGCAGCAACTGGGGAAAGCCGGGAGCCAGACGGCAGCAACCAGAGGCCCTGCAGCTGGATGCAGAAGTTGGGCCCAGCCACTTCTACTGCCGTCCGGGACCACCATACAGTAGCCTCCGGCCAAGGTATTTACTTCACAGCTTTCAGGAGATATTTCAATGTGAAACAAGCACTAATAAGACACACCAAACATAATTGGTCTGTCTTATTAGAGCCATCTCCAACCTTTTGGAGTGAACCTCCCCCTCTGGGGATATGAGTTAATCCATCACAACCTTATATTCCTGAGTCAGTTGTGTCCTGAGCAGAATCTCCCCCCCCCCCCCCCTCTTGCTCATTCCATGAAACGAGCACTGCCTGAGATGTTACAATATCCACCACCACAAAGGGAGGGACAGTTTATTTATAGAGTGCATTTCTGGCACCTCTGGCAGTGAGTGCTAAAGTAAAACCAGAATAAAGTTAAAGCTTTGCTTATGTTTGTCCAACTAATAAAAAACAAATAGGTCAAAAATATAATGTGCCCTCAAAACTTTAATTTTGACTTTAATCTGAACAGCACAGCTGCATTAGAACCAGTCTGCCCACTGAAGACATTCAGGGCGAAACGCACAGCGGGCGGATTGGTACTAATGCATCTGTGCTATTTGTTCACAATTGGCGAGATTGCCATCCCTGCTACTTTACGGTATGTTTGTATCTCTCTTACATATACCTGTACCTGGTTTTGTTGGGGGCTATTTTTGTTATGGAGCCATCTGCATGTTTACTCATATGCCCTGCTCATAGGATATGTACAGTATGTTATGTATCATTGGTGATTCGGAGGTTGATATTTTACCATGTGTATGTCTATGTATTATGTTAGGCGCATATGAGATTAACAGTTTTTGGGAATAAATTATATTTTCTTGAGTGCTAAAACTAGAGTTCAGCATCTCTGCTCCATTTTTTTGTTGATGTTTGCTATTTTGGCCAGGAGCACCGCCAATTATGTTTGGCTAGCAGACTCAGTTTCTACTATATAATAGCTTTGAGCAGTTAAGCTTTCAAATTGCTCTGTATAATGTATGAAGGGTCACAAGATAACCATTCTATTGATTGGTCACTATATTATGTTATAAGCATCAACACAATATACAGCTTAAACGCTTAATTGTGTATAAACAGTTATTACAATGCATAGTTGCTTTTACATTATCATGTACATGGCACTTTAATGAAAATACCCATCTGTCTTGTTGTGAAAGAACAATTGTAAAAAAAAAGTATCCTTGAAGCATTAGCAGAAACAATAGCTTGGATAACAACTGAAATCAGCAATTCATAAAGATCAGCCAGCAAAAATGTTGTTTTCACTATTTCTATGTAAATTCAGGTAACTGAAAAAGCTTCACCACTTGTGGGACAAAAACGAGGGGTGTAGCCAGTGCTTCGCCAATGGAACATATTTTTCACCCTTTTCATCCTCTTTCCACTGTCCAACGGCAAACTGAAAAATGGAGCATAAACGGCATGATCTGGTAGGGTTTCTACACAGTATTCATATCTCCTTTCTGGCAACTTGGAAACTTTTAGAAGAAAACATGCATAGCAACAGAAGAAAAAAAAATTAACAACTTTTACTATAGTAAACATGTTACAGGAAAACAAGATGCGATGAGTGATCAGTTTGTGAAGCTTTAGCTGCAATATATACTGTATGTGAATAACAAACAAACAAAGAAGCGCTCACATAAACTGATGGTCTATCTAGAAATAAAGGTTAAATAATAATTGAATGATGCTGCATGTAAAAAGAAACTGTTCCCAATTTCAAAAGATGGCAAAGTTCAAGTAAATCAGCGCATCTAAAAGAAAAGGGAAGAAAAACAAAAACAAAAAGATATACAGCTAAACCCCGTTATAACGCGGTCCTCGGGGTCCACCCCGAGACCACCGCGTTAGTAACGGGGTCGCGCTAATGTTTTTAAAAAAAAATGGCCGCCGCATCAGCGCATATTCATCCCGCGGGACAGGAGATGGGAGCGGGGATGTCCCTCTGGTCCCCGCTTCCCCCTGTCACCGCGGGACAGGAGATGGGAGCGGGGATGTCCCTCCGGTCCCCGCTTCCCCCTGTCACCGCGTGACAGGCCGCGGGATGGGAGGGGGGATGCCCCTCCGGTCCCCGCTTCAGGAGGAGCAGAGGGAACTGGCAGGGAACATCCAAACCTCACGAGCCGCACGGCGCAGGCGCATGCGCACGGCGAACGTGAGGGGTGCCTAAAGTGATCGCTGTCGGGATGTGCTGCTTTGGAGACAGGTAAGCACAGTCTCCGGAAGACCGCTAACCCCCCTCCCCCCCCCCCAGCACAGGGCCCTCGCGCAGCAGTACAGGGCCCGCCGTAGCGCAGGGTCGTCCTGCCACTCAGCCGCAGCGCAGGGCCCCGCCACCCCCCCACAGCATAATGACGTCCCACCCCCCGCCCCGGGCCGTAACACCAGCCTAGAGGGGAGGGGGACACACCGGACGCTCGGACACCCTTTCCCCTGGCTGTGAGGGGGTTAATGTTGAAGAGGCACCACAGAGGTTGGGTTACCTTGCTGTGTGTGTGTGTGTGAGCAGTGTGCAGTGTGTGTCAGTGTGAGCAGTGTGTGTGCAGTGTGTGTCAGTGTGTGTCAGTGTGAGCAGTGTGCAGTGTGTGTCAGTGTGAGCAGTGTGTGTGCAGTGTGTCAGTGTGAGCAGTGTGCAGTGTGTGTCAGTGTGAGCAATGAGCAGTGTGTCAGTGTGTGCAGTGTGAGCAATGAGCAGTGTCTGTGCAGTGTGTGTCAGTGTGAGCAGTGTGTGTGCAGTGTGCAGTGTGTGTCAGTGTGAGCAGTGTGTGTCAGTGTGAGCAGTGTGCAGTGTGTGTCAGTGTGTGCAGTGTGAGCAATGAGCAGTGTCTGTGCAGTGTGTGTCAGTGTGAGCAGTGTGTGTCAGTGTGAGCAGTGTGTGTGCAGTGTGCAGTGTGTGTCAGTGTGAGCAGTGTGTGTGCAGTGTGTGTCAGTGTGCAGTGTGTGTCAGTGTGAGCAATGAGCAGTGTGTGTGCAGTGTGCAGTGTGTGTGCAGTGTGTGTGCAGTGTGTGTGCAAAAAAAATTTTTTTATTTTTTTTTTTTTTTTAAACGGGAGCCACGGGAAAACCGCGTTATAACCGAATCGCGGTATAGCGAGGCGCGTTATAACGGGGTTTAGCTGTATATAGTTTAGCATGTTCACACAGATTCAAGACCTGGAAAAAAACGGTGAGATATGCACTTAACTTGCTGTGCCTGGACCTAGGCACTGCAAGGTTTCTTTATCTCCGCTCCCACCACCGAACAAACAGATTCGGAGCCTCTTTAACGTTCAGATTTTTATCCAAACGTGTGACACCCAAAAACAGAGTAAGACAGGTTCCCGAACACATCCGCAACTTTCCCCTACTCTCCGGTGACCGCGACGCTAGACCGCCGTTCCCGTCGGAGTCTCCACGTCACTTCTGGTTTTGGAGTGCTGCACAGTAAGTCGTCCCATCACAAGCCTACGCGTTTCGAAGGTGGTTCCTTCTTCGTCAGGACTTTGCAGTATATATGTGGCTTTAATAAATGAAATGTAGCCAACTTGTATCAGTCTCGATATATTATATGGAACACTTTTCTGGTCTGTGAGAGCAGTTTGTGTAAGGCTGCGGTTATAGTGTCGGCGACGCCGCGGCAAAACAAATGTATTGCCGCCGTCGCGTGCGCTTATCGTAAGCGCGACGCGATGGGAGCGACGTGAAATGTGGTAGCCGGTCAAATTTGATTTTTCAGAGGCTGTCGCCACATGTGACAGCTTCTGAACCAATCAATGGCCTGGTCGCTTTCGACATCGCTGCAAAGCGAAATACAACATTCGCAGGTGGCGAAGGCAACGGGTGACGTCATGCGCAATATAAGTGCGGCCTTAGGTGGGCCATACAAAATAAGCAAGAGATCAACTACAGGAGCATATTACTTGATGTTACTAAAACAGAATATTCTTTAATATTTCCATCTTTGAAACATCTATTATACATACAAGCCAGTACATCGCTCTTTAGTGAGATTTAGGTATTGTCCTTGCACTTCCTGATGTTATACAGTCTTTTTCCATTAAAGAGCAATTGAAAAATGCAATTTATTTTCTGTTCTAATACTTCCACACAAGTAATCCGCTTCTATTTTATGCTAACCTCTGTAGAAATGTAACACATAACGTTTGTCTTTCAGCTCTGGGAGGACGGAATAAATGTTTTCCCCAACGCGTTTTCTCCGAGACATATGTCTGCTTCTAATTTACTTAGAACTGAATTTCAGCTTCATGTCTACCTTTTAGTATGGACTACATTTTCATTCACTCATTCTTGTGATCATATTTTAATAAAATTACACTGTCCTACATTTTCCCACTAGATATTTACACATTTTGTAAGTTAATAAAGCAGGTTGATCTGAAACATTCATGTTTTAAGGAAAGTACAAAAAAACACTATCAATATGGCACAAATAATGTTCACGCCTGCTCCAGAGTGTGTTTAAACTACAGAAAACAAAAGTATGTGTGTGCCCGTGTAAATTACCAAATGAATTGATTCACATCTTAGCCATTACTGAACCTCCCCATATACATCGAGTTAAACAGAGATGGCTGCACTAAGCACCCTGCACAGCCAACTCTGCTAAGGGAGGACAGCACTAACAACTCCTATGTACTCATGAATTACTATTAGTTTGTATCCCATTTATAGACCATAAAAGCTGCTTCTCTAGACTCATGGCAATATGGTAAAAGAGTGTATGAGACAATAAAAAGGTATCCTAGAATACTCAAGAATTGTGGTGCTCAGCAGCCAGTAACAACAGCTTCATGCACTACTGTTTGGCAGCACAGTCACAACACAGCCAATTTTTAGGGAACGGAAATCATTTTGATTACAACACACAGAAATATGATCAATGTAATTAAAGAGACAGGAAGTTCCATGTGATATGCAATAGCTGTGTGTGTGTGCAACATTCAAGGCTACTGTTACAGGCACTTTTTTTTCTAATTACTATAATTAAATAAAACATATCAGGGACTCCCTGGCTGTGGTGAAGAAGAATGTCAATCATTGAAACAGCTTGCACTTCCCCCGCCTCAGAATACCTCTTCAGGCAAAACACAACAGAAGAGCACTGAAGGCTGGTCTTTGATTAAACCGCATTAAGATTGTTGGCGAAAATCTATTTTAGGGACTGCTATGGCCTCCATCAAACGGGAGAAATGTTGGGAGATGCAGAGTTATGGGTGTCTGACTCACAACGGTCTTTTAAATTTATTTTGGCATGTAATACAAACAGCTGCATAGGCACAAAACTAAATGTTGGCGGCAACTTAAAATCTAAAATGAGCCAAGGTGCCTATTTACAAGTTGGTGCTACCCACAAATGTACGGCCTTAGTATATATGCTGTTTCATCCTGCAAGAGCACCCAAAAAAATCCCAATTTAAATCAATATACAACTAAAGACATAGGATGTAACAAATTGACATTGTTTGATGAATAATGATTGTCCTCTGTAAGTGGAATGGTTGTGATAGCAGAAAAATGTGCCAACTTAGGCTTCGGACACGCTTACCGCTGACGTGCTGAGGCGCGCTGAGGCTCAGGGAAAGCGGGTGCTTTCCCTGGCCTTGCGGTTGCTTACCGCAAGCGCTCTCAGCAGGCCGTCCGGGGGCGGGCGCGTCACTGGCTGGGGGCGGGCCAGTGACGTCACGGAGCTGGTTCGCCCTCATTGGGTGAACCGCTCACGTGACCGGCCTGTCTCGCCGGCAAGCGGGGGAATTTTAAATTCCCCTAAGACCTGCGCTTCCGCAAGAGCGCGGAAGCGCAGGTGAGCCCCTACTAAAGTCGCTCTAATTACGGCTGTAGGGGCTCAATGCTGAGCGGGAGCGCGCGTCAGCAAGCAAGGAACATGGCCGAGGCATTAAACATTTTGTGTGTTTGTCTCCTGCAAGAAAAGCCAAATATCTAACTGTTTTTGCAGCAATGTATATTTTGTTTCACATTACAAAAGGCTTCAGAAAAGAAGTACTCTGCTGCCATCTAGGGAGGGGCAGATTAAACCAGTCTAAAAAGTAGTCATAAAAGAATATTGTGGATCAGATGCATTGTTTTTGTACTAAATCTAAACTACAAAAGCTGTACTATAACAGAGCAAATTACATTTACTAACAAGGTCTGCAATAAACTCTCAAAACTCATCACCTAAAGCAAACGTTTAAGTCTTTGTATCAGGATATTTACTATGACTTGGTCTGTAGGTTTCAAATTCATTTAGTGTGATTTGTTTAAGCAAACAAGAGTTAAACAAATAAATTGCAGGCAGGTTACCAGAAGTCAAAAGGATGATACCTTGCAAATCTTTAAGGTCTAATACTCCGCTTTCTGTAATGTAAATTCTACATTGGGCAACTGGTAACACATGGAGAAATAGGCCAGATATCTTTGGGATTTATTCTTTTCAATACATTTTAGATATCTGGTTCTTGACTACTGTTAACAATATTAGATGTATGATTTTAAAAGCACATTTTTCTTTTTCTGTGCTACTCCTTTAAAAATACTTGTGTAACAATCCCCACCAATACATTTAGAGCAATCCGGTTTGATAGTAAAATAAAGAAGAGAGTAAAACGTTAACGATTAAAACTGCGTATAATGACAGCTATAGCATCTTCCTAGCACTTTGTGAATAACTAAAATGTGATAAACAAGCCAGCCCACTTGCAACTTCCCAAAGATATGTGTAACTTTATATATATATATATATCCCATAGCCTCTCTTGCATTCCCAGTAAAATCATCCCCACACTGATGAGACCCATCAAGGTCGAAACAGCTGTCTGTGGGTGGTTTTCTGGGTATGCACCTTAACCCTGGCTGTGCTCAAAGCTGTGACCATGCAGCAAGCTTAAGCCTATAGGGAACCATGTTAAAAATGGTTATTGAGGCAAAAAGTGACACTGTGTGCTCATTTGCATGTCATTTCCCAGAATCCCTTGCTGCAGTGGAAGTGCTGTATGCTGGGTGATAATGGGGAAAGGCGGGGTTGCAGACCTGCCTAAGACATGCAGATGAGCATACAGTTATATTTGCATATTTGCTTTCCTGTGGAGGGTTTTTGTCACTTTTTTACTCACCATAACTTAACTCAGTATTATGTTATATATATATATAGATATATAAAAAGACCAACACAGAAAAAAAGAATCCCCTGATAGCACTCTAGCATACAAAATTAACAAAATGTATTAATCACAAATAGACATACATATGTACATATTCTTCATATTATTCCCATCCACAGCACCGCCAGTGGTGTTATTATTTACACGTAATTGAACTGGTTTTAGCACAGCTTATTTACATAGGTCTGTTGCAGGCTTCTCTGTGAGTCATATATATATATATATATATATATATATATATATATATATATATATATATACATATATATACATATACACACACACACACACATATATAATATATAATATATAATGTGTGTATATGTATATATATATATATATATATATATATATATATATATATATATATATATATATATAGATAGATAGTGCCTTCCAACTTCTAACAAGGTTACAATTATAGTCACGAATAATGCAGCCCATTCTAAGGTGAAATTCAGACAGCACATTTCAGGTGTTTTGACCCAACATTAAAAAAAAAACTAAGGAAGCAAAGGAACAGCAAAACTACCACACAGGTAATAAGATGAGGGACAAAGATCAAATGACCTAGCCAAAATGAGAGGAAGTAACCTTGAATCAAACCCTCAAACATACGCATTCATTTGCTCTCCTTACAAATCTTATGGCAAGGATTTACTGAAACAAGAGTGCCACAGGCATCAATGTTTTTTTAATATGTATATATATATATACAGTGTTCGACAAATAGTTATACCCACACGCCCGTGGCGGGTGGATTTAGGCCGCTGGCGAGCCGTGCTGCGGCTCTATGAATTCCCCTGCTCGCACCATTTTTTTTTTTAAATAAATAAATAATCCCCCTCCCTGATTGGGTTAACGCGGGGAAGAGGGCCGACAGGCAGCTCTGGGTTAGCCCCTTCCCCCGATCTCCTCCCCCTCCTGCCCCATATCTCCTTCCCCCCCCCGATCTCCCCCCCCCCTGCTCCCGATACCCGCTTGCTGCACGTGGCGGGAGGTAGGCAGCAGCGGTGTCTGTGAGTGAGTGTGTGTGTGTGTGTGTGTGTGTGTGTGTGTGTGTCTGTGAGTGTGTGTGTGTGTCTGTGAGTGTGTGAGTGTGTCTGTGAGTGTGTGTGTCGGTGTGTGTGTCACCCTCTCTCCCTCTCCCTGTGTCAAGCTCACCCTCTCCCTGTGTCACCCTCTCAGTGTCACCCTCACCCTTTCCCTGTCGCCCTCACCGTCTCCCTGTCGGCCTCACCGTCTCCCTGTCGCCCTCACCCTCTCTCTGTCGCACTCTCTCTGTCTTTGTCTCTCATTCTCTCCCTGTGTGTGTGTCTCTGTGTGTGTGTGTGTGTCTCTGTGTGTGTGTGTGTGCCTGTGTGTGTGTGTGTGTGTGTGTGTGTGCCTCTCTCTCTCTCCCTGTGTGTGTGTGTGTGTGTGTCTCCCTCTCTCTCTCTGTCGTCCGTCTCTCTCTGTCGTCCGTCTCTCTCCGTCGTCCGTCGTCCGTCGTCTCTCTCTGTCGTCCGTCGTCTCTCTCTGTCGTCCGTCGTCTCTCTCTGTCGTCTCTCTCCTCTCTCTGTCGTCTCTCTCCGTCGTCTCTCTCACGTAACAAGGACTAATTGTAGTATAATGTAATACAATAAATAAACTAATGTCAAAAACGAATGTTGTTCTTACTAGGAATTTATTCGTTTATTTTTTTTAAAAGCAGGGTCTGGGGCGAGTAGATTTTGTGGGTGATTTGTCAACCACTGTGTATATACATACACACAAATTTTTTTTATATATATATATATAGTCATGGTATGGAGATTTGCACTCACGGTTTGGTTAGAAGGCAGATGCTTGTCCCATATGCAGCATATAGACATGTGGTAACCAGGGGATCCTGATGACCAAAGAAGACAGCACACCGCAAAGATGATATCAAAAAAGGGACCTTCCTGAGGGCGGTATATATATATACACACACACACACACATACACACACACACACACACACAGGGTAACCAGGGAAATCCAGGTAACAAAGAGACAGCACACCGCAATATAATTAACAACACAGGGCAGCCAACGTTTTCGATCCTCACTTCTCCCTCTCTCCCCCCTTCCCCCCTCTCTGGGAGATGTTACTGCTGCTACCAAGATGTTGGGGTGCTGGCATATCTGTGAGGGTCAGGAGAGCTGAGATGTCCGCGTTGGTGTGGGAACAGGGACAGGCTTTTGATGTACTCGGACTTCGTTCATGGAGACGGCGCCTCCAGCTTCAGTGAGCTCCAGGAATCCCAGAGGCAATTCTCACCAAAGCACACTTCGTTCCCTCCCCTGACCAATATACTGCAACTCAGGTAGGGGTAAATAAAACAAAGGGCTTTATTGCAGCCACTGCAGATGTTATACACACAGCGGATGCAGGTGGATAGCAGAAGGTCCCAGACCTCTGGATGGTGCTGGACTTCTGGTAGTATTGTGGCCTCTGTAGAATTTAGATGGTCTCCCAGCCCCCTAGGGGCTGAGGGGCACGCTCATCCCGGAGGGGAGAGACTCACTCTTTCCAGACTAGAACTAACTAACAGTTTGGCACTTCCTCTCTTAGATCTGGAAGGGGAGGGCATAGTGCGTGCATCACGATTGGCTGCACCCAAACACCATGTCAACTCCTCTCCTGTCACTCAGAGAGTAGCATGAGGGGGGTCAAGGCCCATTAGGATTGCCTGTCACAGCCTGTAGCTATCAGGAACTTACAGTGACAGGAGGCAGAGAAGCAACTGGGACCAGCCCTGTTACTTACATACATACATACATAATAAATAAATAAATGTATATATATATATATATATATATATATATATATATATATATATATATATATATACACACACACACACATATATATATATATATAAACAACAAAAAGAATTCCAATATGGAGCACACAGGTATACCAAGATAGTGAAAAATAACAATTTATTAATGGACTATTTAAAAACATAAAACACGTTGGAGTGGGTGTTATTGCAGGGGGACCCCTTTCTCCTCACCATACTTTTAGGACAGTGCATTAGCACCCACGGATTTTTGGTGATGTATTGTGGGACTGACGTTACTTTGGATTTTATTCCTTATCTGTATTTACCTATTAACAGTGATACATACTACAATTCTTTATCACCACAGCTATTATTTGAATATTCTAACTGGCTTTCATATTTATTGCCAGTTTCTAACATCAAAGTGCAGTCTCTCTATTATTTGGTAGAAATGTTCCAGAGTATACTCCAAGGAAAAACTGATGCTACCAAAATTGTGCATACAAATGATCTTCAGTAGATCCGAAAATGTCACAGGATAAATCACTTCTTAAAAGCACTCTCTATTATTTGGTGATTGCTCTGTCTGTGTGTGTGCAGCTTTGTATAGTCAATTTATGTCGCTATTTTGCCTTCTTTCTATTCAGGTTTTTAGGCAGTATTTTGTCTGTACCTGGCAAGCTGCCAGACATTATATTGTGATATTGATTTTCATCATTTGTATTTTTGTCCTACAGTTAGGTCCGGCAATAATTGGACGCTGACAGTTTTCTTAATTTTTGCTCTGTACGCCACCACAATGGATTTGAAATTAAACAACCGAGATGCAATAGAAGTGCAGACTTTCAGCTTTAATTCAAGGGGTTGAACAAAAATATTGTATGAAACGTTTAGGAATTGCAACCATTTTCATACACAGTCCCCTTATTTCAGGGGCTCAAATGTAATTGGACAAATTAACACAATCATAAATAAAATGTTCATTTTTAATACTTTGTCGAGAATCCTTTGCAGGCAATGACGGCTTGAAGTCTGGAACGCATGGACAACATCAAATGCTGGGTTTCCTCATTTGTGATGCTTTGCCAGGCCTTTACTGCAGCTGTCTTCAGTTGTTGCTTGTTTGTGGGTCTTTCTGCCTTAAGTTGTGTCTTCAGCAAGTGAAATGCATACCCGATCGGGTTGAGATCAGGTGATTGACTCGGCCATTACAGAATATTCCACTTCTTTGCCTTAAAAAAACTCCTGGGTTGCTTTCGCAGTATGATTTGGGTCATTGTCCATCTGTAAAGTGAAGCGCCGTCCAATCTACTTTGCTGAATTTGGCTGAATCTGAGCAGACAATACATCCCTATACATTTTAGAATTCATCCGGCTGCTTCTGTCACATCATCAATAAACACTAGTGACCCAGTGCCATTGTAAGCCATGCATCCCCATGCCATCACACTGCCTCCACCGTGTTTTACAGATGATGTGGTATGCTTCAGATCATGAGCCATTCCAAGCCTTCTCCATACTTTTTTCTTCCCATCATTCTGGTACAGGTTGATCTTAGTTTCATCTGTCCAAAGAATGCTGTTCCAGAACTGGGCAGGGTTTTTTAAATATTGTTTGGCAAAGTCTAATCTGGCCTTTCTATTCTTGAGGCTTATGAATGGTTTGCACCTTGTGGTGAACCCTCTGTATTTGCTCTCGTGAAGTCTTCTCTTTATGGTAGACGTGGATAATGACATGCCTACCTCCTAGAGAGTGTTCTTCACTTGGCTGGATGTTGTGAAGGGGTTTTTCTTTACCATGGAAAGGATCCTACAATCATCCACCACTGTTGTCTTCCGTGTACGTCCAGGCCTTTTTGTGTTGTAGAGTTCACCAGTGCGATTTTTTTTCTCAGAATGTACCAAACTGTTGATTTGGCCACTCCTAATGTTCCTGCTATCTCTCTGATGGATTTTCTTTTTTTTTTTGCAGCCTAAGGATGCCCTGTTTCACCTGCATTGAGAGCTCCTTTGACCGCATGTTGTGGGTTCACAGCAACAGCTTCCAAATGTGAATGCCAAGCCTGGAATCAACTCCAAACCTTTTACCTGCTTAATTGATGATGAAATAAGGAAGGAATAGCCCACACCTGTCCAAGAAACAGCTTTTGAGTCAATTGTCCAATTACTTTTGGTCCCTTGCAAAAGAGGGGGCTACATATTAAAGAGATGTAATTCCTAAACCCTTCCTCCAATTTGGATGTGAATACCCTCATATTAAAGCTGATAGACTTTAAGCCCATATTCATTATTTAACTGTAACTTGAATTTATTGTGGTACGGTCGAAATAACAAAACTTGTATCAGTGTCCAATTATTTCCGGACCTAACTGTATATCTCACATTTCCCATTTTGTTCTTTAGTGGTAATTTGAGTCGTTTTGGCAGGTCCCCCTCCATTTTTAAACTTTCTCCCTTGTTTTTAAATAGTCAATTAATAAATTGTTATTTTTCACTATCTTGGTATACCTGTGTGCTCCATATTGGTATTCTTTTTGTTGTTTATATATTATTAGTGTTCCCGGAGCACCGCTGTCTATTATTATTTCAATATATATTTGACAGCTTATGGTAAACAGTCTTTGATACTAGGCGTGCATGCGGTATACTGTGTGTCTATATATACATACACATATATATATATATATATATATATTTATTATTATTATTTAAAAAAAAATTCAAACTGGCTATATTGAACCAGTGTACCAGATCTAAATAAATATTTACATATAAAACAAGCACGAGGAACGGTTGTTTAGATGGAATCTATACACAGAATTACCATAAAGCAGTATATAATAATAGCGGGTATTCCTGTACACGTGCAGCTGCCAAGCTAATTTTTCCATGAGGGAAATGTAAATTTAAGGAAGTAAACCACCACAGATCAGTGCACGAGACCGATGTATAATGAGTGGCAGGACTCAACGCAAAACGTGTCATATGACTATTTCGAAGAAAATAAGCAGGAAGCAGCTTTTAATGTTACACAGACAGTTCATTTTCACAATTAAATATGCAAACATAGTCGTTGAGTGGGTGAATCATTAAAAGACCATTTCTCTCTAAAATGTGAATACACCTGGGACACTGAAGGAAAAACAACAGATTCTTGCATGAAATCTTTCAGCCATCTGAAGCCAAGAATACATCATACATACTAGGCTTGTTGCTATGACAGCCAAGTGTCAACATCCACTGCATAATGAAAGGTTAAGTCAATGGATGAGCAGCAGTCTCATCAATGCAAAGGATGGAGTTCAACATAAGTGTGTCAACAGATCTGAGGCTACTAAACCGTTGTTTACGATGACAAGTAATCAGGCTAACAAAGACTGCAAGCAGTGTGCTACGGGTGACATTTGACAGCTCTTCAGACAGGGGGAAAAAATGCATAGGACACTTCCCTTTTGTCAGTAAGGTTTCCTGGTGCTCTTTACTTTACTAATGGCAAGCTTCACCTTGCATCTCACATTGCTGAATAAATCTCAATAGGATAGGGCCTGCCAAGCCCGATTCCTGTGCAGTGAAGTCTTACTCAGAGAAAGAAAGTCTTTCTTATTTTTGGTATCAATGATCTCATCTCCCAAAGACTTCAATGGAGTTCCCAATGGAGTTAGAATTTGCGTGTAGTTAATTTACGCAACTCTATATTCATAGATTTGCTTTATATGATATTTTTATGGTATTTGTCATTAAAATGGGGTGCTTTTTATTGCTTAAACATTTGAGATAATATATATTGAGGATTCACAGTACACAAAGTTTAGTATTGTATAGATAATTTCTTTTATTTCCACACATACCTCATTTTCAGGACACTGAAGCTTTAATTGAAGCAAACTGTTTTCTGATAACCCTGGTAACTGCCAAGGTTAAAAAGTTCCCATGATCCAGTGCTAGAAAAACCCCTGAGGAAGTCGCAGAGTCTCAACGAAATGCATACGGGTATATGGAGAAATGGGTGCTCCAGAGATGGTGGAACCTCAATTATAAGTGTCCATAATCATTGAGCAGGACTGACGGCAGAATGGTCCGAAACGCGTAGGAGTTTTTGTTTCACCCTATTGGGGTTATGTTTGTTGAGTATTACTGAATAAATAGATTTTTATATTCTCCCACCACCTGACTCCCTGGCAGTGCACTGTTTTTGCCATTTTCTTCTCTCAACGAAATGCATTAGGATTGTGTCTCCAAGACCTCCGTCTACCATTGCGGTCTGATCGTTCTATCGTCTCCAAAATATCAGAGCCAAAAGTAGACATTAAGGAATGATGAAGCAGCCAGACTATACCAGGAAACGCTGAAAGTAAAAGTGGGGTTAAATCTGTTGGTTGCCTCCAGAAAGTGTTTCAGTGCAAAGATTTAATCCACACTGTCAGACCTCACTCACACATCAGCTCTGATGCTTCTGTGCAGCACTTTAAAGTCACTGGATTAAAGACGAGATCACTTCAAATCAGGAACGGCTTTTCCCACCAGTAAATACTGGAAGCAGGGTAAGAAATTGCCAGTAGTGACAGCTACACCTTACCAGATAAACGCTGGAAGTGGAGAAAGGAATTCCCTGCTATTTATCACAAGTCCTAATAGAGATTTCAACAGCACCACCAGGTTCAAAACACCAATGGAGGTTGATTCCAACCTGTGATTGGTCACATAGTGGCCACCTGACACTATTGCAGCTCCATCCTCCCTTAGGATAGATAATCCAGGAGTCCTAAAAAGATCTGGACCTTACTTTATCTACAAATTGTTCATCTGTACTGCAGAAAGTATACATGTAAATACACATTAACTTTCAAGAAATCTGTTGTATGAAGGGATATGTATATCTGTTTTGTACCCACATTCCCAAATATATTATGGATTCATTATATATATCACAGAAAATACTGCATCCATGCCTAAATGAATGGTACCCGAAACCTAGAAATCAGCATGAAATACAAAACAAAGATTCCCAAAGGGAGCACACGGGTATACCAAAACAATGAAAATGTATTGATAGAACAATAAAGACAGGGGAGAAAATATTAAAAGGAGGGGGAGTCCTGCACAATTCCTAAAAGTGACGTGGAAATGCTGAACTCATGGACAGTGCAATATATCAAGACTCAGCTTAAGTCCCCACCTATCAGATAATATGGGGTGTAAGCAGAATCACAATTGATGACCGGATACAAATAGTCCACGATAATAATAAAGTCAATATACATGACAACAGTGACATATAATGAGAATAAATGTCAGACAGTAAATAAGCCCTATGCATATATAAAAAGGGTATTTTCCAAAGAAGTGTAGTTTAGTGGAAACGACACACATGCACACAAGAAAATAGATGTGCACTAAGACACCAAGTAGCAAAATTGCTAACAAGATAGAAATGTCTCAAAACAATATACAATGAGACACTGGTAAATATAGTGTCCACAGCTGACATGAAGTGAATACAGAGTAACCGGTCTCATCAAAACAGTGTCCAGGTATAGTCTATGGCAGCGGTGCGCAATCTGTGGGGCGCGACCCCCAGGGGGGGGCGCGAGACTGCCGACAGGGGGCGCGGGGTTTACAGAGGCCCCGCGCGCTTCCCGAAGGCACTTAAATTAAGTGCCGGGGGAGCTGCAGGGCCTCTGTAAACCATACTTACCCGTGGCTCCGGCGGCTTCCTCCCGGCGTCGCCATGGCAACGCGGCGTCAAAATGACGCTGCGAGGTCATGTGACGTCACGTTGCTATGGCAACGTGACGTCATTACGCCGGTGCGAGGGTAAGTTGGGGTTGGGGGGGCGCGGGAGTGAGGGGACAGCCGGCAGGGGGGCGCAGGGAAAAAAGTTTGCGCCCCCCTGGTCTATGGTATTGGTATGGTATTGGTATGGTATGCAGGAGTCCCCCTCCTTTTATTATTTTATTATTTTCTCCCCTGTTTTTATTGTTCTATCAATACATTTTCATTGTTTTGGTATACCTGTGTGCTCCCTTTGGGAATCTTTTTTGTTGTATGTATGTATATATAGATATCTAGATATATATATATATATATACACACACACACACACACACACACACACAGGGCTCGACAAATCATCTGAAATGTCTCTTGGCCGAAAAAGAGAGCACCCACCCCCCCGGTCTTTTAACTGGCTTAGGTGGACGGCAGCAGGACGAGATCCAGACTAGAGTGGAAGAAGCTGGTGTCGGTCAACATGTCAGCGGGGCGGCAGCGGCGGCAGGAGAGCGAGTATTAACATCCATGTGTGCAGCAGGAGAAAAGCCGGCTGCCAGACCCGGAAGTCTTCGGTAAAGTCACTGAAGACTTCCGGATCAGGCAGCCGGCTTTCCTCCTGCTGCACACATGGATGTTAATACTCGCTCTCCTGCTGCTTCCACGGCCCCAGCTTTTGCCATCTGACAGTTCCTGCCGCCCTGCCAACATGTTGACCACCGCCAGCTTCTTCTTGCACTTCTGTCTGGACCCTGCCCTGCCACCCACGCCTGCTCACAAAATCCACTCGCCCAAGGCGAGGGGGTGAGTGGATTTGTTGAGCAGTGTGTATGTGCGTGTGTGTGTGTGTGTGTGTGTGTGTGTGTGCACGCACACACACATTTTGGCCCCTCCAAAAATTATGTTAAACAAGAAAAATCAATACTTATGTTTATGGGGTGCCAGCAGCCAAAACAGGAAAATCTCGCCAGTTCCAAAATCATACAAATAGAACATAGGGTTACCACACTCTTCAAATGTATAACAAATGAGTTAAATCTATCCAAAAAGAACTCAAAACAGTTCAATGTTTCGAACCACAAAGGCTCTTTATCTAGCCAGAGAGTCACTGTGGCTCGAAATGTCACGCTATTTTTACTTTTTTGGGTGGATTAAACTAATTTTTATTATACATTTGTAGAGTGGGGTGGCCTTTTGTTCTCCACAATTCCTTAAACCTAAGCGGGAGAAAGTCCCTCTGAAAATCCCTGCTGGGATAGAGTTATAGAAAGCTGAAATTTAAATCGGATGATGATGCACTGTGTAGTTTCAATGACATATATTGTACTAGCTCATACTCTATTTATATTCTTTTAGTCCTTAAAATGACAAACTGAAAATGAATCCTATTGATGAATCTGTCAAAGCTGAAAGACCCAACTATTTTTAACAGTAGTACACTATTAATACTCCTAAGGATAACGAAAGCACAGCATCCAAAATTAGTATTTTACCACTCCATTGATTACTCCAGTACCAGGCACAATTCTTTAGTTGATAGAAAACGGACAAATATTTTGAGAACAGTGCCCTTACTCTGCTCAGGACTGTCTGAACTCTACGAGGATTAACCCCATTGCTATGTAAATGCATTGGTAGTTATCCTTTCACCCCTTCACTGCCTGAGTAGATTACAGGTATCCTCAGAAAACATTTCAGAAAAATAAATGTAGAGCATATCATTTACAGTGTATATCCCAAATCCCAGCTTTATTTCTTAGCTTATATATGAATTGCCTGGAAAGTTTTGATCAGTGAAAGATAATGGTAAAGAAAGATCCGTATTGGCTTAAATTATATGAGATTGTAAACTACACTTACGGGCAGGGACTCCATATTCCCATTATGAGTTATATTATTAGGTCATGTGCATTACTGCTGTGAAGTGCTATGTACTGTACATGTATAGCACTATATAGATAAAGATATACATATGAGCCTTGTTATATTTCTGTCTCTCGATTGAAAACAATGCCTGTGTCAATTTGAACCTGCGACCGTAAACTCCAATCTTTGATGTTCCACAAGACTTAAAGCATTGCAGACACACCCAAATTACTGCTCATGTAAGTCGTTTCATTGTTTAGCATGATGCATTATTTTTCATAATGTGGCCTGAACATCCTAACCCAGGGGTCGGCAACCTGCGCTTTCCACTGCTACTTGTGGCTCTCTGCAGGTTGCTGACCCCCAGCTGCTGCCGTCACTCACTATCCTGCCGGCAATCCTAAAATGGCCTGATCCATAGTGCTGGCCTGCTGGAAGGTGTCCGTGGAGGTGCCTGTCCAGGCAGCTTGCTGTAGACTGGTAGAAGGGAGGTTCCCCTTACAGGCACCTCCGTGGGCACCTTTTAGCAGGCAGCTCAGCAGGCCCACTCCCTACAAATTTCTCAATCTCTAGGGCAGCCAGTACACAGCAGGCACACTCATATCCTCTCTTCCAATATCCCTGTCCCCTCTCTCACTCTCTTCCCCCTGTCTTTCTCCTTTCCCTATCTCCGTCTCCTGTCTCTTTCTCCTTCCCCCTCTCTCCTTCACACCCTCTCTCTTCCCCCCTCCCCTCTCTCCCTTGCCCCCCCCTCTCCCCTTCCCCCCATCCCATATCCCAACACACAATATGCTTTGCAGTGCAGGGGGGGAGGGGAGCTAAGGTGAGATGTGGGGTTTAATGGGCGGATGGATTACAAGGTGAAGATGGGGGGATTAATCAGGGGCGCCCTGCTCCTTTAATTTGACCTGGGCCCCAAGATTTCTATTGGCGTGTTTATATATATATATATATATATGCAAATGAACATACAGTAATATTTCCATTTGCTATATGCTTTACGGTGGATGGTTTTTGTCACTTTTTTTTACCACCATAACTTAACTAAGTATGGTGAAACCTATCCCATGCTTCATTTTGCAAAGCCAGTATAACCAACTCCATACTGATGAAACCCATTAAGGTCGAAACAGCTGTCTGTGGGTAGATTTTATCCATCATGAATTGTATGCTGATGTTAATGGACACAATTTATGTACTATGCAATTCAATCTAATATACAGGCATGTATAATCCTTTACATGCATGTATGCATGTATGCATTGGTTATTTCTCTTCATTCTGAAAGTTCTTTTAATAATATTATATATTGTTTTTTTATATTTGTTTTTTATATTTGTATTATTATATAGTGTTATTATTCTGATCTATTCAATTCAGTACCAGCAGTGAAAGTGGTTAATATCTGAAACCACTCATGCTGTCAATTTCGCAATTAGTTATGTCCAGCTATAATTGTTTAACACATGTATATAATATGTTTGCAGTTCTATGTTTCTCATGTATCCCTGACGAAGTCTTAAGGACGAAACGCGTAGGGTGTGTTTCGGATTAACTTTGATATCACATATTGATTTTATATGTTTCTACATGCGTATTTACAAACGTACTGGCATTTGGACTTTAATCTGAGCTATACTGCTATTGAGTCCTACAGATACAGAGCTTCCTTGCGGTGAGGAGCCAGAGACTAACCCAAAGCCATCATTCTTACAGAAACATGGCTATCCCTTAAAACCCCTGATGCAAATATCGCCATTCAGGGATACTCCATTTTTAGGAGAGATAGGTCAAAGAGAGGAGGAGGGGTGTTATTTAATATTGCAGACACCTTACAATTTACACTGATAAATTGCCCATCAAGCCCACCCTCCTTTGAAATTCAAGTTGGCAAAATCTGCCTCCCCTTTTCTAAGCCCATCTTGCTTGCTGGCATCTACCGCCCCCCTAAAGCCCCTCTACAATCCTTGACTGATATCACCCAATTTCTTGGCTCCATTTCCTCTCTGAATGAGAAGAGTGAGCTGCTAGTTCTTGGGGATTTCAACTTCAATTGGCTTGACCCTAAAAACCACAAAATCCAGATACAACTCAAGTCACTTAACCTATCGCAACTTATTTCCCAACCCACGCGGATAAACCTGAAATCGCACAACCATTCCTTGCTAGACTGGATTCTCTCCTCAAACCCCAGCAGAATCCAATCCTCTGGCATCCTTCCTGACATTTTCAGTGACCATGCAATAGTGTACTGTGTAAGGAAAATTAAACCACCCCAATCAAGCCCTAAAGTTCTCCTCACTAGAACATTTAAAAACTTTAACCCACAACAGTTTCTGGATGACCTTACCAACTGCCCATGGCACAGAATCGATTTAATTCCCGACCCTGATTCTGCACTCGACTATTTCCAATCCGAGTTCTTAAAACTCTGCGATACCCATGCTCCACTACGCAAAATAAGGGTACGAGGGGCCCACCTTCCATGGGTTACAACTGACCTTATTACACTCTACCAGCTCAGGGATACCTTGTGGAAAAGCTACAAAGTAACTGGCACTACCAAGGATCTCAATCACTACAGATGCATGCGGAACATGTGCACAAGGCAAACAAGGCATGCAAAAGCACAATATTACTCTGACAATCTCCACCAAAATACAACAAACCCAGCTAACTTCTGGAAGGTTATCAACAATATATTCCAGCCTCTTAACCATCAACAACCAAGTAATATCACTAAGGGGGATATTACTCTCACAAACCCCACTGACATTGCAAATGCATTCAATGATTACTTTGTGGGGTGTGCCACTAACTTATTAGCAAAACGCAGCCCAAACCACAAACCTGAATCTCATCCTGGGAGTACCCTTATAGTCCCACCCCCTCCCAACACTGCCCACAATTTTCAATTTGGCCAAGTATCTGAAGAGGAGATTATACAAGCGCTCCTCAAACTAAAACTAAGCAGCCAATGTGGACCTGACTTACTACAATCTAGGTTCCTACGACTTGGTGCCCCAGCCATTGCCAAACCAATTGCGTCCATAGTCAACTCTATCCTGTCTGCAGGCCATATCCCTAAGACCTGGAAAACTGCCAGAGTTGTCACAATCTTCAAAAGTGGGGACAAAAACACTGTCTCAAACTACAGGCCAATCTCACTTCTCCCAATTCTATCCAAAGTCATGGAAAAATGTGTCCACTCCAAATTAAGCGATTTCTATACCAAGACAAATTTCCATAGCCAATTCCAATCTGGGTTTCGTCCCAAACACTCCACCGTAATTACCCTGCTAAAAGTTTGCAATGAAATCCAGTGTGGAATGGAACGGGGACAACTCACTGGTGCAGTATGCCTAGATTTTGCCAAGGCTTTTGACACAGTTGATCATGCTATCCTGCTTAACAAACTCCAGAGCTCTGGAATAGGGAAGCATGCTTTAAACTGGTTTCAGTCCTACCTATCAGGAAGATCCCAACATGTGTCCATCTCAGGCTCTAACTCCAACCCCCTGAATATCACCTGTGGTGTCCCGCAAGGCTCTGTTCTGGGGCCCCTACTCTTCTCAGTGTTCATTAATGATCTTCCCACAGCTTGTAAGGAAGCCTCAAAACACATGTATGCAGACGACACAATCCTATATGTGCACAGCCATAGCCCCTCTGACCTTCAACACATACTTCAGTCTGACTTTTTGAGACTCGTAAACTGGATTTCCCAAAACAAACTGTTTTTAAACACTGACAAGACTGTAACAATGGTGTTTGGGACCAAGACTAAATTTTTAAAGCTTCCAGTGACTGAGCTCCTGACTAGAACCAACGCTAACACCACCCTAACCCCTGTCACTAGTTTTAAATACCTGGGCTTATGGTTTGACTCCCACTTAACATTCGGGATGCACATTGATACCCTGACAACCAAGACCTATGCCAAACTAGGGGTACTTTACAGGAACAAATCCTCCCTAAGTCTCCTGGTCAAAAAGCGTATCGCACAGCAGATGCTAATGCCAATTATTGACTATGGAGACATAGTATATGGCTCAGCACCTCAAACCCACCTTGGCAAACTTGACACCCTCTACAATTCAATTTGTCATTTTGTTCTCCAATGCAACTACAACACACATCACTGCGATATGCTCAAAGAACTAGATTGGTCATCACTAGAGTCTAGGCGCAAAGTTCACCTTTCCTGTCTTACCTTTAAATTCTTCATGGGCAAGCTACCCAGCTACCTGAACAAGCTCCTCACCCCTACCACTTGCAGCACTTATCACCTGAGATCAGACTCCAAAAGACTGTTCATGGTCCCAAGGCTCAACAAAGTATCCGGACGTTCATACTTCTCCTACCATGCACCCCAAAACTGGAACAACCTACCAGACTCACATCCACCACCAGTTTAAGTTCTTTCAAATCTAAGGCTGTCTCACACTTTAATCTGGTCTGTAACTGTTTCATACGCCCATAATATATATTTTCTTTAACTATGCACGCAATGTCTTGTATATAATGTATACCCTGTTCATTTATGTAACTGTATTTGTAACCATGTATTATTTGTTTTACTCTGTGCCCAGGACATACTTGAAAACGAGAGGTAACTCTCAATGTATTACTTCCTGGTAAAATATTTTATAAATAAATAAATAAAATAAATAATCCAAAAGCTCTTGCTGATGTCATCACTCTCGCGAGACCCTGACTGGAGTGAAGAAGTACTCGGCATGCAGAGGAGACGCGGGTGGTGATAACTGCTACACATGGTGGAGCCCCAAGACGTTTGCCGTGCTGGAATTCTGGTACCGTTGGCGATGAGTAATACTCATAACTGCTCGTGTTCTTTTTTCGTTTGTGGGTGCGCAATTTTAGTTTTACCAGTCCTATATAAATGTATTAATTTACTACACTATGAGTGCGCCTGTTTTTTGTTTTTATATATATATATATATATATATATATATATATATATATATATATATATATATATAAAAACAAAATATATATATATATATATAACATGCAAATGAGCATACAGTAATATTCCCATTTGCTATATGCTTTACGGTGGAGGGTTTTTGTCACTTTTTTTACCCACCATAACTTAACTAAGTGTAGTGAAACCTATCCCATGCGTCATTTTGCAAAGCCAGTATAACCAACCCCATACTGATAAGACCCTTTAAGGTCGAAACGGCTGTCTGTGGGTAGGTTTACTGGCTATGCATCTTAACACAGGCTGAGCGGAAAAGCTGTGAAATGCAGCAAGCATAAGCTTATAGGGGACCATGTTATATGGTTTTTAAGCAAAAGGTGGCACTGTGCTCATTTGCATGTAATTTCCCAGAATCCCTTGCTGCAGTGGAAGCATTGTGTACCGGGTGATAATGGTGAAAGGCAGGGTTGCAGACCTGTCTAAGGCCCAGGACATAGTGCACTCAGTGTCGCTGAGCCGGGCTGAGCCGCGCTGAACAGATGTACAAAGCCCCTGCATCTGTTATCAGCGCGGCTATAGTTTCTCCCTCCGCATGTTTGCTGATGCGTGCGGAGGCTGAGAAACTTCCCCGAGACAGGCAAGTTTGACATTTGCCGCTCGGGGAAGCGGAGGAGCGGTCACGTGAACGCTCCCATCCAATGGGTCTGCAGCTGGTCCGGCACTACCAGACAAGACAGAGGCAGCACAGAGGTGTTTGTGTGTGTGTATGTGTGTGCATGTGCATGTGTGTGCGTGCATGTGCGTGTGCGTGCATGTGCGTGCGCGTATGCGCATGCGTGTGTGCGTGTGTGCGTGTGTGTGCGTGAATATATTTATCAAAGTTGCACAATGTTAATAAATAATTTATTCTCACAACATGTCTTTTTTTTAATTTTTAAAATATTATATAATATATACACACACACACACACACACACACACAGGTTCCCCAGTGACATACAAACACACAGACCACTTCAAAGTGACACACACACACACACACACACACACGCACACTGACAGCTACCAAGTGACACACACAGTGATACCCGCTTCCCACCGCGCTTGCTGTCTCCTCTGCCAGAACAGCAAAAAGCTCCTGGTAGAGCGAGCGGCAGCAAGCAAGAGCGCGCAGCAGCACCTAAGTGCTATGTCCCAGGCCTAAGACAAGCAAATGAGCAAACAGTAATATTTCCATTTGCTATATGCTTTACCGTGGAGGGTTTTTGTCACTTCTTTTACCCACCATAACCTAACTAAGTGTGTATGTATGTATATATGTAGTGTTCGACCTATACATTTGCTCGCCCCGGGAGAGTGGATTTAAACCCCGGGCGAGTAAATATTGGCCCAAGCAGCACACGTTTGGTACTAGGTGGCGAGTAGATTTTTTTGTGTGGCGAGTAGATTTTTTGGTGATTTGTCAACCACTGTATATGTATATATATGCATTTGGGAGCGGGGGGGGGGGGGGTAGTGTGTGTGCATTTGGGGGAGGGGTTGTTTATGTGTTTTTTCGGGAGGGTCTTGTATCTATGCAAGTATGAAAAAAAACTAAATAAAGGGACTTATTATTGTGAGATAGATTTTATTCCCCCACATATTTTGTTGTATGTTAATGCTCATACAGTATATATACCTATTGGTGTGTACAGTATATGTATGTGTTTGTGGGGGTGTAATATTCATGAATGTGTTGCGGCTCTCAGAATATTTTGGAGAAAGAGTTTTTTTTATTATAAAATGGCTCCTCTTCCTTGAGAGGTTGCAGACCCAACCAGCACACCAAAAAATGCAAGAGCCTGCAAGAGTCTTAGTGCGTATGCGTCAGATAGTTAGGCTCTATTGGCTATGATGGAGACGTGACGTCACAGATATCGCGAGATTTGGCAGCCATTACTACTTAAATGTTCTGTATACCGTGTGGAAGCACTTCTTGATAAAGTGCTAGACACGAAACGCGTAGAAGGGCTGCATCCCTTGGTTTTATGATACTTCATTAAAGATTACACATTTTTGGCCAGACCTGTTCTTCTTTTTGATCGCGGTGCGCTGCATCACTCTCTACAAGAGCCTGCATTACCTTGTGCCTAAAAAATGCAGCAAATTGATCCTGTGATAGGGCAAGAATGACAAAGATGCAATTGCAAGAAAATGCACACGGGAATAGTTAATGAGACTTTTATGTAGATTAGAATAATACTAGGTAAAAGTTAGGGAACAAAAAGAAAACTATTTAAAACGAACATTGCTGGTTTAAGTACTCCAAATTAGCTGAATACAGATACTGTATTTGGCATTTTGTTTAATTTTATTTTGCGTGGCTTGAAGGCAAAAGTTTAGTGCAGCATATGTGCATCATAAAGTGACTGCCCTGAAGCAAACAGAACGTTAGGTCATTATTTTTATGATCTTCATACAAGAGAACCCAGCAATTCATAAGAATGCTTTCTGAGACGAAAGGCAGCATGCTCCTTTACTATTGTAAAAGCAAATTAGAAGGTAACAGATGGCTTATTTCTTCAAAACAAAAGTTAACAACAAATATATCAGAAAGGTCAGCGTGCCAGAAAAGAAAAAGATAATAATGGTGCCGCCATATGCCCAACAGGGCACTTACTTCCACAGCAAACATACATCCATGGCGTTTACAATGTAACATTATTTACTTAAAACATTAATTGCTTTCTGACTGGAAATCTATTCTCTTTGGATACTCAGGCAGCTTCTTATTTTTAACACTGCTCAATGTCTATTTTACATTACAGGCATACCCCGCTTTAAGTACACTCACTTTAAGTACACTCGCGAGTAAGTACATATCGCCCAATAGGCAAACGGCAGCTCACGCATGCGCCTGTCAGCACATCCTGAACAGCAATACCGGCTCCCTACCTGCACCGAAGCTGTGCGCAAGCGGGGAGACTAGAGAGCCTGTTACAAATGCCTTATTTACATCAGTTTTGCACATATATGACGATTGCAGTACAGTACATGCATCGATAAGTGGGGAAAAAGGTAGTGCTTCACTTTAAGTACATTTTCGCTTTACATACATGCTCCGGTCCCATTGCGTACGTTAATGCGGGGTATGCCTGTATATTGCTCGGTGAAGGACAGATAAGCTTCCATGCCAAAGACCCTTTAACAGTATTACTTCAGATCACGGGCACCCTTAGGCCAAGGCTCCTGTGCGCGTGACGGCACTCGTTACCCGAGTCAGTGCGACCTGGTGGATTCCAGGCAACTTGCGATGGGGAGGCGTGGCGGGGGCGCGGCCATGACGTCACGCGGCTGGTTCGCCCTCATTGGCTGAACCGCCGCCGTTACGTGGCCAGCGCTCCGTCGCCACAAGAAAAGACAAAATCCTTGTCTTTACAAAATGTGGTCGCGCATTGTACCGGGGCGCGCATCGTACCGCAGGCAAGTACTGGGGCCGGCTCCATAGAGGGCCGTACCTTGTGTGCGCTGCGCACGCCTTCACGCCTACTGGGGACCTAGGCTCAGACTGTTCCCACTGGCTTTGTAAACCAAGACTGGGGCCATACAAGCATTGCCTTATAGTTGGCTTCCCCAGGTTATTCTAAATAGAGATGTTTTACTTTATTTTTTTAAAAGGCAGAAAAAAAAATATTGGTCACATTTAGGGGAGTATTTTAATATTGGTGATAAAATGACTTTTCCCATTGTTTCATATGGTGGAGGGGCGGAGAGACTGGATGAGTGGGGAAAGGGAAAAAGGAGGTGCTTATGTGACGGTTTAGAGACGACCTGATCTTGTATTGACTTGCTCTGAAATGAGGGAACTTGAAGAAAGGAGAAAAATAGAAAAAAAAGCTTCACATTGGGAAGTCTCCCTAGTAAAAAGAGAGTTGGCAAGACTGTTTGTCCTCTGGGAATTAAACCTGCCTTCTCCTATGTAGAATATGGTTTGGCACTCCTAGCAACACTTTTCTGGTGTGTTTTAAAAATTAAAAAATTAAAAAAAAAAAAGCTCTGTGGACTGCCTGCTTCCCGAGATACTTACCTCGAAAGAGGGTGCCGGTGCAACCTAGGCTATCGATATGGTGGTTTTAAATGTCCCATGTCCTGCGCCAATAGGAAGCCGTCACATCATCTCTTGCGGCTTCCGATTGGCCCACTGGCCGGGACATTTAAAAAGCGCAGTGATACCAGCATCACACAACAAGTATCTCGGAAAGCAAGGGGTTCCCGGAGCTGAAATCAATGCATTTCAGTTCCAGAGACCCCCTGCTGCAAACATTTTTAAAACATTTTTGAAGTGAAACTTCTTTGCTGGCACCTACAGAGTTTTGATGGGAAAAATCTGTTATGTTGTAACGTAAAACTATGACGGACGTGCTGGTCGCGCCCACGCACACAATAACCTTCTAGGCCATACAAAGATTGTAGGCAGCACATGCACAAAAGCCCATAATTATCTTCAACTCGGCATGCACAGTAACAGCAAGGCCGAGTCACAAACACACAGTTGCACCGTCCCATACACGCCGTCCCACCCACGCCTTAACACCGTCCCACCAACCCCCCCTCGTCACACACACCATCCCGCACACAAGCACACACACACACACCGTCCCACACACCCACCCACACCCACACAAACACCCACACACCCACACCGACCCACACACACACACACACCCACACCGTCCCACACATCCACCCACACCGTCCCACACACACACCCACACACACACCCACACACACACCCACACACCCACACCGTCCCACGCACACACATCGTCCCACACACACACACACACCGTCCCACACACACACCGTCCCACACATACACACACCGTCACACACACACACACCGTCACACACACACACACACCGTCCCACACACACACACACCGTCCCACACACACACACACACACCGTCCCATACACACACACACTGTCCCACACACACACACACCGTCCCACACACACACACACATACACACACCGTCACACACACACACACACACACACACCGTCCCACACACACACACACACACCGTCCCACACACACACACACACACACACACACACACCGTCCCATACACACACACACCGTCCCACACACACACACACACCGTCCCACACACACACACACACCGTTACACACACACACACACACACCGTTCCACACACACCGTCCCACACACACACCGTCCCACACACACACACCGTCCCACACACACACACCGTCCCACACACACACACCGTCCCACACACACACACCGTCCCACACACACACACACCGTCCCACACACACACACACCGTCCCAGACACACACACCGTCCCAGACACACACACACCGTCACACACACACACCGTCACACTCCCACACACCGTCACACACACACACACACTCCCACACACCGTCCCACTCCCACACCCACACCGTCACACACACACACCGTCACACTCCCACACACCGTCACACACACACACACACTCCCACACACCGTCCCACTCCCACACCCACACCGTCCCACACACACACCCACACCGTCCCACACACACACCCACACCGTCCCACACACACACCCACACCGTCCCACACACACCCACACCGTCCCACACACACCCACACCGTCCCACACACACACACACCGTCCCACACACACCCACACCGTCCCACACACACCCACACCGTCCCACACACCGTCCCACACACACACACCATCCCACACACACACACCGTCCCACACACACACACCGTCCCACACACACACACCGTCCCACACACACACACCGTCCCACACACACACACACCGTCCCACACACACACACACCGTCCCACACACACACACACCGTCCCACACACACACACACCGTCCCACACACACACACTGTCCCACACACACACACACACACACCGTCCCATACACACACACACACCGTCCCACACACACACACACCGTTCCACACACACACACACTGTCCCACACACACACACACACACACCGTCCCACACACACACACACACACACACACACACCGTCCCACACACACACACCGTCCCACACACACACCGTCCCACACACACACCGTCCCGCACACACACCGTCCCGCACACACACCGTCCCACACACACACACACACACACACACACACACACCGTCCCACACACACACACCGTCCCACACACACCGTCCCACACACACACACACACACCGTCCCACACACACACACACACACACACACACACCGTCCCACACACACACACCGTCCCACACACACACCGTCCCACACACACACACACACCGTCCCACACACACACACCGTCCCACACACACACACACCGTCCCACACACACACACCGTCCCACACACACACACCGTCCCACACACACACACACACACACCGTCCCACACACACACACAGTCCCACACACACACACACACACACACACACACACACACAGTCCCACACACACACACACACACACACCGTCCCACACACACAAACACCGCCCCCCCCACACACACACACACGCCCCCCACACACACACACCGCCCCCCACACACACACCGCCCCACACACACACACACCGCCCCACACACACACACACACACACACCGCCCCACACACACACACCGCCCCCCACACACACACATCGCCCCACACACACACACACAGCCCCACACGCACACACACAGCCCCACACGCACACAGCCCCACACACACCACCCCACACACACATCGCCCCACACACAGCCCTACACACACACACAGCCCCACACACACACACAGCCCCACACACACACACACATCGCCCCACACACACACACCGCCCCACACACACACACCGCCCCACACACACACACCGCCCCACACACACACCGCCCCCCACACACACACACACCGCCCCGCACACACACACACCGCCCCACACACACACTCACAAACCGTCCCACACACACACACACACACACACACACACACAACCGCCCCACACACACACACACACACACACCGCCCCACACACACCGCCCCGCACACGCACACACCGCCCCACACACACAACGCCCCACACACACACCGTCCCACACACACACACACACCGTCCCACACACACATGCCGTCCCACACACACACACGCCGTCCCACACACACACACACGCCGTCCCACACACACACACACGCCATCCCACACACACACACACGCCATCCCACACACACGCCGTCCCACACACACACACACGCCGTCCCACACACACACACACGCCATCCCACACACACACGCACGCCGTCCCACACACACGCACGCCGTCCCACACACACGCACGCCGTCCCACACACACGCACACTGTCCCGTCCCCAACACACACACCGTCCCCCACACACACACACCGTCCCCCACACACACACCGTCCCCCCCCACACACACACCGCCCCACAGACACACACACACCGCCCCACACACACACACACACACCGCCCCACACACACACACACCGCCCCACACACACACACCGCCCCACACACACACACCGCCCCACACACACACACACCGCCCCACACACACACACACACACACACACACACCGCTTTCCCCCCCCCCCCACACACACACACACACATCGCGCCCCCCACACACACATCGCGTCCCACACACACGGACACACATCGCGTCCCACACACACGGACACACATCGCGTCCCACACACACGGACACACATCGCGTCCCACACACACGGACACACATCGCGTCCCACACACACGGACACACATCGCGTCCCACACACACGGACACACACCGCGTCCCACACACACGGACACACACCGCCCCACAGTCCCCCACACACATACAGTCCCCCACACACACACAGTCCCCCACACACACAGTCCCCCACACACACACACACAGTCCCCCACACACACACACAGTCCCCCACACACACACACAGTCCCCCACACACACACACAGTCCCCCACACACACACACAGTCCCCCCCACACACACAGTCCCCCCCACACACACAGTCCCCCCCACACACACAGTCCCCCCCACACACACAGTCCCCCCCACACACACAGTCCCCCACACACACACAGTCCCCCACACACACACAGTCCCCCACACACACACAGTCCCCCACACACACACACCGTCCCCCACACACACACACCGTCCCCCACACACACACCGTCCCCCACACACACACACCGTCCCCCACACACACACACCGTCCCCCACACACACACACCGTCCCCCACACACACACACCGTCCCCCACACACACACAACGTCACCCACACACACAACGTCCCCCACACACACAACGTCCCCCACACACACAACGTCCCCCACACACACAACGTCCCACACACACACAACGTCCCACACACACACAACGTCCCACACACACACAACGTCCCACACACACACACCGTCCCACACACACACACCGTCCCACACACACACACACACCGTCCCACACACACACACCGTCCCACACACACACACCGTGCCACAGT
This sequence comes from Ascaphus truei, assembly GCF_040206685.1. Lineage (NCBI taxonomy): Eukaryota > Metazoa > Chordata > Amphibia > Anura > Ascaphidae > Ascaphus > Ascaphus truei. Next base: position 310,401,351 of record NC_134486.1, on the reverse strand, counting down.
CACAGCGTCCCACACGCACACAGCGTCCCACACGCACACAGCGTCCCACACGCACACAGCGTCCCACACGCACACAGCGTCCCACCATCCCACATAAAGACGCACACAGTCACTCCATAAGTGAACCTTTAAAAGAATAATTCCAACTAGGTCAAAAGTGTACTGACAGGGACACGTTTAACCCCTTGAAGGCACCATGACGTAACTATCAATCCATGAGGTCTGGCACTATAGGTCCTCCATGATGCAGTAGCTACGTCATGGGCTTTTCGCTCGTTTTCTATGCAAGATCATGTTCTGCTCCGACGTGCAGCTCTGCATGCGATCTGAGGAATGGAATAGGAGACTCCTGTTCTGGTCGCGTTATCAGTGACATCACAAGCATTTGATCACTTCGAGGAGTAATCACATGATTGCAATGTACCGGAGGGACTGTGTCTGGTGCCGTGACACCCAGCCACTCAAAGGGTTAAGTCGGTTAAACCTGAGTGATTGATACTTTAAGTATGTTTAAATATATATATATTTAATTACGTTTGTAAACACGATGAGCGGATACTTGGGAGGGGTTTGATTTCCTCAGGCTACTCCATTTTGTCTGTGTTCAGTAAGAGTTTGCACTCCCTTCCCCTATCTTCATCCCTAATAAGGACAGGGGAGAGGAAGCCCCATTGACATACACTACTCTTTTCAAAGACCCTGAAGAAAAAACTAATTTGTACTAAATTCACAAACAAAAAGCAGCCAAGTATTTGATTTTATAACGTTTGTTTACTTTAAGTGATTTACAAAAGGTTGTTTTTTGGCCAGCTATGTGGGGCAGTTCCTTTAAAGAGCACCTGCCTTTACCATTAGGGAAAAACTACACAACAGTTCTGTAGTACTTCAACGTTCTAGTAGCCATATTGGTCCTACAGACATTTAGATTTGTTGCAGGTTGTGAAACCTTTTGGGGGACCCACATAAGGCCATGCCATTAATGAAATTGTAGTGTACCCCTTTTGAAGCCTTCTTCTCCACTTATAATCAGAGTAGCCATGTATGCACACAGCACACTCCAACTCAATGATTACAATGTCGTTTTGAAAGGTTCCATTTGTGTAACTACCATGTACAAATCTGTGCAGCTGCAGCTTTCTACAAATAGGAAAAAAAAAAAACAAGGATGCATTTCCCCAAAAAGATTGATGACAGTAAAGCAAAGATTGGCCCAAACTATCCCTAGCAGGTTGGAACTATATAGTATGGGGTTATCCTTACTTCTATTATTTACGCATAACACACACCCCTAAATGCAACTGCTCTGCTTCAGTTGTAGTCTAATGACCCAAACAGGAGATTTGATGGCATTCGAATTTAAAAATTATTAAAAACTATTACAATTCTAATTTTTACACTTCAAAAGGTGAAGCTAAATGTATGTGTGAGAATGAAACGCAGCCAAAGTCATTTTTAGCATTAAGTGAAACTTTATATCTGACCCCGTTATTTGGAACAGGCTGCAATCCTTCTATTGCCAAAAAATAAAATAAATAAATAACATTACTTTGGAGAATCTCCTTTTAAATTTAACAAAAACAGAAACCTGAATTCATAAGCATAAAAATAACAGGATTACAGGCTGCACTTTTAATCGTCGTTAATATTTTAATTTCTCCTCATGCATCCTTTACACTTTCTTTAACACTATTTCATTATAGTCCACTCGAATTAAAACAATTAGTGTATGTAAATAACTTTAATTCCCCCTCTCCCCCCCTAACAACGTATATAGGCACGTGTTATTAAAATATATCATACATTTTCTTGCACTTCGTAGCAAACAGAAGTTTAGCACCTTTTAATATTTCTCTCGGTAAGTGGCTTATTTCCAGATTGCTGCCTTGTTACTATATAACTTGCTAATCCCGTTTGAACATTAAGCTTTGCTCATTAGAACAAACATCTGCTACACACGTCGTTAATGAGATACGTTATGACGGGATGAAGGAAAGACGCTAACCCGCTGATTAATATAAAAGCCAATGGCAGTAAACACCATTTTTCCTAACATATTGTAATACTTGTTATTCACAGAACCCAACTCATTCTTTACAAGTCATCGACATGCGTAATATGGACAGTCCCACGCACTCATCTCAACAGTGTTATATGTTAGAAAGATTTAACTGGCTTTAAAGTGAACATTTTACTTTTAATTGCGCTCTACTTTTAGCCGTTTGGATAATGACCGCATCATAACTACTTTCCACAAACCAAAAAAGTGGCCATTAACAATAACTCTGTAGATACAACTTCCTTCAAATAGTTTTATCATGAATAAAAGTAAATTGTATTTAAAAATTTTTTTTAAACTTCCAAAACATTAAACATTTCTAATAAACAGTTTGAAAAATGTACAACATTTACTTTATCTTTGACTTTTGATTTAGATATTTTTGTATTTCTTTTTTATATATACAAACCACTCTACCCATTAAACATCGGGTCACGAGACGCATTAACAGGTACATTTTGTAATGTGGCTCCCGGATGTCTCTTCAAAAAACTTTATTGTGCACACACCAGGGCTGCACCAACGTCTCCCCCTCAACGCGTTTCACCCTTACACAGAGGGCTTCGTCTCTGAGTTTTTTGAAGAGACATCCGGGAGCCTCATTTCAGACATGCGCAGTTGCGCCGAACTTCTTCCATTTCCCTGATCGTTTCTGACGGCGGCACGCAGGAGTAGGCGAGGAGAGTGGGTCCCAGACCGGAGGAGCAGGTGATGTAACACTATTATTCTCCTGCACCGGTCAATTCTGTGGCCCTGCTTAGCTCCCTCATACCTACTCCAGTGTCTGATAACCTTCTAGACTTGTGTATTACACCGAAGCGCACGACAGACTCCCTGGTACTTGGTACATTTTGTAATGTGTTTATAAAGGTCTTTACACATTAGCCTTACCTTATTTCTCTCTCTTCTTCGCCAAATACCTTTTTGTACCAGTTCACTATGTAAAGTAATGTAAGCCTGAAGACAGACTGGTGGCTCCAGTGTGTTGTACCAACAGCCCTCAAATTCATTTATGGAAATACTAATTGACCTAACTAGTAATGCTAAAATGTGAGTGCCTAAGGCCGCACTTAGTGCCAGCGACGGCAGGCTGCGGTCACTGGAAAAATCAAATTGAGATGACTTCCAGCGATCGTGACAATGCTGTTGCTCTGTCGCGTTTACTATAAGCAGACGCGACAACAGCAATACATTTGTTTTGATGCACTGTCGCTATAAGCGCAGCCTAAGATGCTTTGGAAACATTACAGACTCAGCCATCTTAAAGCAGCAGTACAAGCAGACGTCCCCCTCCCCCTTAATATGTGCGTCAATACAATACACACAATGATAAGTAAATCAGCTATGTTTCCGATCGATTCGTTCTCCTGTGATCGATCGGTGTAGACTCGGCTTGGGGGTTCACTAAATGACTGCAGAGAAGTATTCTGCAGTCAGTGTGACTTTGTAAATAGTTGCAATAGTAACAAAAAAGTCTTGTTACATTATAACACATTAAAAATGTAATTCAAAGTTATTTAAAATAAAAAATGCTACAAGTATTTTTCTCATAGTACAGAACTGATTTATTTTAAAAAAAAACACATGTAGGATATTGCTTGGTCTGCAGCTTTAAATTGAGAAAACATAAAACAAAAAATGAAACCCACACACCTCAATATAGAGATACTTGCGTGCTATAGGGGTATGGGTATAGTGAAGAGCAAAAAACGGTATCTCACATCTCCAGATGGGGGAAGTGACACGGTATAAGCCTCAATAATATGCACTCTAGACACCAATAAATCAACAAGTAAATGTATAGTAGAAAAATGGGTGGAGCTGAGGTCTAAGGATACAAAACTGGAGAACGGAAAACCCTTATAGCTGATGGTTGAATGATAATCAAAGAAGTTAAACCCAGCTTAATGGGTAAATAACATAATTAAATTATAAATGTTAATAAGAGGCTTTTAAATAAATAGTCAAGGGCCTTAGTGATTTTTATAGGACTCATTTCCCCAAGTAGAAGAAACATCAAACTGTTGGAAAAGTGAAATAGTAGTAGTACTGTATGTGCACAAGTAGCGCCATTCATTAAACAGCCCTCCTTAATTACACTTCTGAGCAATGCAGCCACCTTGGAGGTAGAATTCCTGCAGGAAATGTTTGGTACTCCAGCATCCTCCAAAAGGGGAGAGTAGCACTGCTGTGAAGTGCTATGTACAGTAATGGCGCTATGCAAATAAAGATATATACATACAGTAGAGATACTACAGTCCAATTCTGTCTGCCCGGAGCCAGGTACAATGCATAGATCCCATCTTCAAAACTACACTAGATGATCATCATCATCATCATCATCATCATCATCATCATCATCGTCACATTTCACCCACCTAAATGATTCAGTAAGCAAAACATCCCATTTATGGCATGACCAGAGGTTCTCAAACTATGGTACCTAGACCGCCAGTGGTCCGTAAAGCCTTTAAAATCCCTGACCTGCAGCTCATTCCTGTCTGCACATGTTCTATAACTACTGAGGGCTGGTTTTAGATGTATACCTAACATTTTGTTTTTTTAAATACATGTCACACGGAAACAAATATATTGCAAGCAAGTATGTTTGCCCTCCAAATTATTATTAACATTGAGATGGTTCACATTATAAAAAAGTTGGAGAACCCGGCACCAAGTAATTTCAGGTTTTTTTTTAAGAACATCTGTGGTGCTGCAAGTGGATATAATAAATCGGTATCACTGTACACTGCAGTCTGTTAGCTTTCCTGTACTCTTCAGCTTTGTTTTGTGATGCCTCAGAATGCATGCACAGCTGCTTATTCAGAACAACCATCATCTGAATAAACCAGCAAACAAAGAACACGAAGCACACAACCTTAGTTTACGTTGGACTCTTTTTGTCCATGGCTTCAACATGAAAGATAAAGAAATAATGTGAATATTTACAGAGAGTGCAAGCCATATTAACCATTGTGCAAGGATGTTTTAAAAAAAAAAAAAAAAGAAATATCACCGCGCCACTGCCAAAGTGTAACTTGACATCATTTGAAGACTGTTCCTTTTAAAGCAGCAGTCGGTGCATCCCTATTCTTTCAGGGGCAGGTGGTAGTGAGGGCATTTATTTGTAATCTTTTCACACCACCTGAAGTGTAGGGCCCCTCTCAGACTGACTCCCAAGATGCCCATGTTTCTCACATATAAATATTTTCCCCACCACGATAAAATACTTCCCCGATGGATGATATAGCCGCCATGGTCAGCCTACCTCTGGTTTCAACAGAAAGCTACATTGTCGGGAGAGGACATTGGGACTGTCTATGGTGACCCCGTTGTCCCAATTCTAGTTGGGTTTTTTTTTGCTTCTCACACTGCTACAACAACAAATATATACAAATATCTTGGGAACAGAGAAGCACCTGGGGATTGGGAGACCAGCTTCGTACAGTACAGGTAGTTTAAAAAAAAAAAAAAACTACAAAAAGCAGGTCAAATACGTCTCAATAGTTTACACCTCCCTCTTGCATTCTAAGGTAATACATACAAAAACATTTTGTTTGTGCATGCCGATTGAGTCTTGTATACCATAACGTTGATCTCATTTTCTTTAGAAGCTTAACTTACCGTGTACCATCTGCTTTCCAGCTCACTTTATAGGACTTCTGCTCCATAAATTTGATATTCTGCCTGTCCATTGATACAGGCTGTGCTCCAGGGAACCCAGATCTAAAAATACATTGTTTTTATTTTCCTTATGTGTAGCAGGGAAATAATTTCCTAAATTGTGCTTGCATGAGTCACTTTTCCATCATTTAATATAAAATTGCATTAGCTTTTGCAATAAGGACAATATTATACTTTTTTTTTTTTCTTTAAACCTCTGAACGCTTGTTAATCTTTATTGAGAATGCTCTCAGGGATACAATTCATCGTACAGAGGTTAATGACGCCAGTAATACTTCAGGGGAAAGCAACCTTTTGTTTAGATTATTTTCAATGTTTTTGATTATTTCTTATGTTTTTAGGCAGAAATGTAATGCAGACAGGAGCAATGTAATCTGTATGCAAATATAAAAATAATAAGTGCAGATCTGGGATTTCTAAGAGCAAATAAAAAAAAATTAGCATTCTATCACTAGGTCTTTTACCAGGTGAGTTGGCTTCCCAGGGCTGGTACTTTCAACAGTCTTCTAAGCAAATGTTCAAAAAAATGTGGCCTTCAAACAAAATGCCAGCTTCTGAAAGCCTTTCCCAACCACAAAAACATCCATTTGGTGTCATTCAAAAGACATTGTGTGCATTATAGAGCCGTGAAAGTGATCTAAACAGCAAAGGGCCTTTCTTTTCTGTTTGCATCATCAGGAAGGGGCGTTGAAACCAAGTCATTGCTACACATGTCATTATGTGGTAATGATCCAGGTCGTCCTGAAGCACTCCAGCACAGGCTCCATACATTAATCCAGATAATAGTAGGAGGTGCTAAACCATGGGTGCTCAACTCTTCTCCTCAAGGGCGACAAACAGGTCCGGTTAGAAGGATAAACTCCAACACACAGCCAAAAATAGAGTGGGTCCCAAACGATATGATAAAAATAAATCTTTATTGGTCCATCTTTAAAAAACGGAGGTAGGTACCCTCCTACGCGTTTCGTACCTACTGGTACTTTATCAAGGAGTGATTTGTATCCCCATATGTCTGCCTATAAATACCTTGCAGGCTGTCCCCTTTCGCGCCAAAATTACCATCTAACGGGTGCGTGCACCCGTGCGCAATGACGCAACACGCACCGGCGCACATGCGCACCCATGTGGATGACGTCACGCGCCCTGATACGCACTAGTCTCTCCCCCCGCTCCCGGCATAGTGACGCGCCCGCTTCCTCCCTATAGAGCTGTGGGTAACGGGTCTACCCTCTGCCAATCCGCTCGTGTTGTGCTTCCCCACTGTAAAACAGTGATAAGGGATACAGACCTCTAGATTCAGACCCAATCTAGAGGTCTATATCCATTATCACTGTGAGCGGATTGGCCGAGGGTAGACCCGTTACCCACAGCTCTATGGGGAGGATGAGGGTCTAGTGCGCATCAGGGCGCGTGACATCATCACGCATGGGTGCGCATGCGCGCCGGTGCGTGTTGCGTCATTGCGCACGCCCGTTAGATGGTAATTTTGGCGCGAAAGGGGATAGCCTGCAGGGTATTTATAGGCAGACATATGGGGATACAAATCACTCTTTGATAAAGTACCAGTAGGTACGAAACGCGTAGGAGGGTACCTACCTCCGTTTTTTTTAAGATGGACCAATAAAGATTTATTTTTATCATATCGTTTGGGACCCACTCTATTTTTGGCTGTGCGTTTGAGTTTTTTCTACGGATTCCTACTTATTCTCCTGGCTGCACGCCTACAAGACTCTTTGGACTGGGGCCACTATATGTGAGTACATTACTGCTACTTATGTTTACCTAGGACTCTCCCAATGAGGTTTTGGGTCTGAGCTTACCACTCTCAGCCCTTAGCTTTCAGGGATAGAGATATCCTGTTATTTTGACTTTACAGTCATCTAAGAGCTATGGTCACTGTTTATACCTCACTAGCCCCAGTACCCTTTGAATCTTCATAAGGACTTATATCATTGAATCGTCTTCTGAAGATTGGAAGCAAATGTTGGAGCACATATCACTAATTTGCCCGGTTAGAAGGATAACCCTGCTTCAGCACAGGTAGCTCAATCAAAATGACTGAATTACTGGTTGAGTCCCTGTGCTGAAGCAGGGATATTCTTAAAACCTGACCTGTTGGTTGCCCTTGAGGACTGGAGTTGAGCGTCCGCGTGCAACACATTCCATACTGACAAGTTACATAAAACATATCGTTTGATATTTGCATACCCTTCCCAGGAACTGAACTGCTGACATTTCCGTTGTATTTCTCCAAGCTTTGGTTGAGTCGTTATTTGATTTACACATTTTACTGCGACGCCTTCTAAAAATATTGCACCCTGGGGAAATAAAAGCAACATGAAAGGGATTTATTGCAAAGTTACTCTATTGTAACTCACAGCTACTGTACATACAGTATGCCTCAGACTTAAATATAAAAACAAAGAGCAGCGATGGAGAAAAAAAGTGTCATTGTTAAAAGTATAAATCTTTGAAGTGAGAGACGCTCACTTGAAATCTAATACTTTGGACAAGATATTCCCTATGTCTGCGACTTGGGCAACAGACATTAAATAACGAGATTGCTGGAGAAAGAATGTCTTACACCTGGACATTCAATGTATAACATTGCTTATAGCATTATATACTGTAGGCATTATCAATATATTACATAGGTCACTACAAACCGCATGACATATTTGAGGTAAATTGCTTTTCAATAAGATGTTTATGATGCATGCAAGTGTGTTGTAAGAAACGCCTATTAAATTCACTGAACCATTTCAACTTCTGCAATGTCAAGTCATTTTGTTTTTTCCAAAATACAGTATGCAGGATTGAGCTTTTAAAGCAATAATTCACTGTATTCGTTCAATGTGAAGCCCCTTTGCTTCTGGTTTTATCAATGCCATCCTTATTACATTCTGCAAATATCCCTTACTGCGAATTTGCTGGGTAGGGATGTTAAAATGGTGGCACCGTAATTAGCGACAGAGGTTTGCCGGTTAGCAGCTAATGCAGGGAAATAATAGAGTTGAGAAAAACTCGGCAAAAATTAAATAAACAAAAAAATGATCACATCCGCTTTCCACAAGGTTTCTTTAAACAGCTCCATTTTGGGATGGCTCACAGCCTTAGCAGCAGAGGTGTGTTCTCTGATCATGCTGCATGGTCAAAGGATGACCATACTTTTTTCCTACTTGTTGCAATAAACAAAAGAACATACATCCCTTGTAAATAAAAACATTGTTTAGTAACATTTAGAAAACAAACATTTGTGTTAAAAAAAAAAAGTTTCACAAGCAAAAAAGATTAGTCACCTGGGCATGTTTTAGGGTATAGTGACCGCACAAAAGAAAGAACCAATTGTACACAGCGCTTCACAGCAGTAATACACGCGACAATCATCTAAATAACAAATAATACAAATAACACATAATGGGAAGAAGTGCTTCAGATATAAACGTAACATTTAGGAAAAGGAGTCCCTGCTCCGAAGAGCTTACAATCTAATTATTTTAATTGTTTGCATCCCTTTTCAAGCTTTTGGAGGAGGGTACGGTGTTACCCAACAGGGAAACGGATACCCTTCCTTATGAAATGGTTCTTCCTACATCATATTGATGCGTGCTCTTCACAGGAAATGTTCCCCAAGTTGTTTTTTTTTTTTTAATTACGTTTGGAGCTCACGAACATGACCGCTGTTTTTCTATTTCTACCCCCACTGCTGCATCAGATGAGCCAGTATAGCTTTCCTACTTTTGTTACACGTTAGTCAAGTGAAACCAACATGGTATGGTGAGCAGATTTAAAAAAAACGGTATGATATCAAATTATGGGAGAAACAGTCTTCATTTCATTACTTAACTGCACGCTCACTTTATGCAAATGCTGCTGCTCTGCACCAAATGTGTTACATAGGCGAGTTACTGTAATGTCATTTTATTGCATCTCAAATATCCCTTGCCAAGTATAATTGTACTTTTGAAATCCCGTCGTAATAAAGTCTGCTATATTCTAATACTGGAGAAAATAAATTGGCCCATTGTGTCTACTTTATTACATTGACTAAGACTGAGCTATTCTCTTCATAAAGAGATAGAAAGGTTTTCGAAGAGAGAGATGGCATTTCTTTTTTTGCAAGCTGCTAGGTCACTGCGACTAGAGAGGCTGTATGTTGAGCACTTCACTTGTGAAACGGGATACATTTAGAGAAGTAGCAGCAGAGAAAAACATTTACTAATGAAATGCAGCTTCAGAAGAGCATGTCAAGGGCAAAATCCACATGGTAAATCCTACAACAAGCCAAATCTGGTTGAGTAACTAGTACAGGGGTGGCCAACTCCAGTACTCAAGGGCCACCAAGAGGTCAGGTTTTAAGGATATCCCTTTGTCAGCACAGATGGCCCAATCATTGACAGCCACCTGTGCTGAAGCAAAGATAGGACTGTAGTTGGCCACCCCCGGTACTAGAAACGTAACCATTGTAATTAACCCCCTTCATCACTGAAGCATACTGCAACACATTGCTGAGCATTGCCCAACACACACTGCTCCTTCAGATTTCCCTTCACCATTAACAGTGTACTACTCTGCAGCTTTCAGCCATAGGTAAGGTCAGTGGAAGCAGTGCCTAAGCATACATTGGTGTGCAGAGATTTAGGCTTAACCAGTACTGTGTCGTTCACCACTTATTATGAGCATGTGCATTGAAACTACCGAGAACCAAATATACGACTGAGCCCCCAAGAGGTGGTCTAAGGGGTGGAGCCAGACAGATTTACAGAGCAGCTCCCGGTGCGAAAAACACGGACAAAAGCGTACTTCCTAAGAGCATTGGAGAAGGGTGTGACATGTTTTAAGCAATGTTATTTGTGGTTTGAAGCAGTTTTCTCACAGGCTCTTTCATCCATGGGTAAGGAATGCAGGCAATTATCACCTACAATTTAAAAAAAACACCAACGTTTCTCAACACGTCTTTAAATTGCAGAAATGACATCAATTGTCATCTTTTCCCCAAATGGCAACTACAACAGGTTAGCAAGTGAGACTGCACATTAAAGAGCCTTCAATGATTCGGATGCGGATTCTCATCTGCAGGAGAATTCGGGGTGGGGGAGAAATACATCGTTAAGATATTGCTAAGAGCAATTCCTTCAAAAAAAATTGAGGAAAAACATAACATACCTAACTGTATGTCTTTCTTTATTATTATTATTATTACAAAAAAAACAATTGGACAAGAACATTTTATTTTACAAAAGCGAGAAGGCAAAAATGGTTCTCCATTCCACAAGGAGTACTGCAGGAATTATTGGTGCGGATCAATGCGGACAACATTCTTTGCTACAATGTGAAATCGTGACAGGCGTATGGCAGTTAGAGTTTAACAGAGAAACTACAGATTTTACCATCAAGAAAAAAAAAATCCCCCCTCTTACATTGATCACGTACTTCACTGTGAAATCCTACAGTCGCTTTTATTTTAGGAGGCAAATACATATTTTGGGTCCATTTCATTAGCCCCATGTAAGACTTTAATAACAGTAAAAAGAGCGGTGCAATCCGTGGTATTTGTTATTACACTTTTAAGGTTAAAATATTACAAAGCATTAGGCAGATTGAGAATTTTTTTTTTTTTTTTTTTTTAAACTCAGAAATGGTCGGAAACGCGTCAGATAGCAGAGTGCATGTATGACTAATGCGGCCGAGGCTATAACCAATGCACTGCAAGTGGGACTTACAAAACAGTGCTATGCTATTTTCTGCCGGTCTCTCTGGCAGTGACAGAGTTAGGAAACTGTTCAAGGGAACATACATACAGATGGTCTACAATAGTTAGAAAAGCAAAAACTACAGATCTAATTTGGTCTTATTTCGAGCGTCAGAGGAATCCCAGTGGACAGACTATGCCATGTTGAGTAACCATCTGTTCCACTGATACCTTGAGGACACAAACCAACAGGGAGAGAAACTAAAGAGAAGCAAAGCATACATTACCCTAGAGGGTCCAAATCGATCTATAACAAAACACCATTAGCATTTAGGATTCTTTTACGTGGATCAAGTATAGGACTGTGTAATAATCTAAAGTGACATGTAAAAGATGGAGGGGCAGGAGGGAATTACTTGGTATGCCGTTAGCCTCCTTGGGCAATGTCACCATCAGCGATATTAAAGTCAATTTGACAGCATTGCCGGAGTATTTTTTCCCAATGTGAAAACGAAATATATGGAAGCAGTCATTAGATGAATACACTTGTATACGAGAGTTTAGTAGAAAGCACAGACCCGTTCCGTGCTGGATGGGCATACAATGTTCTGCTCTGCACCGTCAGCAACATTACTTTGCCTTTCATGACAATTAAGCTGTTGCATTGTACCAGCAAAGCATATCTCTCCACTATTTGCTGTCAGAGGGGCCAGCAGTGCGTTGCTTGCCTGTCTGGCAGCAAAGGGTTTCAATTATTCCAGTCTGTAGTCAAATCTCTACAATGATTGGTCATCCAAGATATTGCACGTGCTTACCCTTCAAAAATAGCTCAGAAGTTTGACATGCACGCAATGACCCCGTCACCCCACTCAGTCAACAACTGAGACCGCAATCAAAAAAAGTTTGCAGTGTTACTGACAGCTAGATCTTATAAAAGATATGGGATTCTTATGAAAAAGGATTTTAAAACCCTCCTTGCTCCATGTTAAGAGAAAGGTGCCACCAACCTTACACACAAACAGTATAACAGACTATGAAGCTATGCGGTTTACGATTGCTCACTTCTACAAATACAACACAACATTAAGGGGACGCTCTAAAGACAAAGTAATCATTGCCAAACTCCAAGAAGTCAAACCTGTCCCAATCCCTTCTGTAAATGTAAAACCGACAAAGAAAAGAAAATATTCCGCTACAGAATAATATGTCTTGAAGAGTCCATCTAATTACCAGTACAATGTTTAAAAAAACAAGTTGTCCTCATAAGACAGTGATGCTATGAGACGAGCAATCAAATGAATATGATTTTATCCTAAACCCATTGGGCCAGTAACAGGGAAAATAAACTTCTATTAGGCATTTCTGAATTAACAAAAGGTCAATGTTTTATTCAAATCCACAACTAGAACAGATAACAATTCATAAAAACGTCCCACAATGAAAACCCGCATCAGGGCTTAACATGCCATCATAAACCTGACTCATGGCGAGACCAAAATGAAGGTTTGTTAATGTGATCTATTAATGCTTCTACCGTGTACCTAATTCTGATAATGGTACCTGCAGACCACATGTTGCACTAATAATAACTTCTACCATTTTTTCAAACACCATAAGAGTTAGTGGTTCTGAGGAGAAAAACTCTCCTGCTGTTCATGACTACAGACTAGAAGCCAAAACTAACACGATGTAAATCACCAGAATACATCAAACCCATATAGCCAGCCTTCTAGCCATCAACAACCAAGTAATAGCACGAAGGAGGATATTACTCTGACAAATCCCACTGACATTGCAAAAGCATTCAATGATTATTTTGTGGGGTATGCTACTAACTTTTTACCGAAACGCAACCCAAACCACAAACATGAACCTCATTATGAGAGTGCCCCTATAGCCCCACCCTCTCCCAACACTGCCCACAATTTTCAATTTGTCCCAGTATCCGAAGAGAGTACACAAGCGCTCCGCAAATTAAAACGAAGCAGCCAATGTGGACCTTACTTACTGCAATCTAAGTTCCTAAGACTTGGTGCCCCAGCCATTGCCAAACCAATTGCTTCCATTGTGAACTCTATCCTGTCTGCAGGCCATATCCAGTGAATGTTTGGACTGGGGCGCTCCCTGGGATGTTTGGCTGAAAAATATTACAATGCCTGTACTGTATTAAAATATTAAAAAATGTGAAAATTATGTTGCGGTGTAAAAGAGTATAAAAATATATACTGGCCCTTTTGATGTTTTTTTTGGCTGCTGCTTGACCTTGAAGAAGGGAACCCCGTGTCCTTCTTAACGTGGCAAATGGAAGTATGAAGACGGTCAGCGCAAAACTCATGGACCTCACGATGTTGATGGATCAGGATAAAGTTGAATAAAAATGGAGTAAAAAATGGAATAAAGCAGAGTATTAATGCATAACATCCACATGTGCGGAGGATGGGAGGGGGGAGGAGGGGGGATGTGGGTGGAGGATGAGGTGGGAGGGATGAGAGTGGAATTCCACTAAATACAATCAATGAAACATAGACATATAGTTTCAATGACTCACACGGGCTTGTGTGAGACTTCGCCCTCAACGCAGACTGTAGTTTGGTAAGTGCAGACTCCTATGATGGAGTCACAGTAAACATAAAACTCACACGGCCTAATGTGAGTTCTTGCCCTCAGAGGGTGATGTCAGCCTGTATAGGTGATGTGGAATCGTCACAGCAAAAAATCTCCCAATAGGTGTGGTGTGTGAGTGGCTCCTCTCCCCGTTGCCCAAAGAAAAAAATGTGTGCAAAACCAGGGTTAGCAATATAACAAGTCTTTATTGGTAACAGGTGAAATATGAACATAGACAAGCATGGACGTTATAAAAACATAAACATTATAAAACAGGGTGGACAAAATGAATAAACAGAAAGCACACTCACACTTAAAAGCAACTCTTGTTGCCCATCAGCCGCGCGGCTTGATCCTGCAAGATCTCCTCCTCCGTTGGTGCTCTCACTGGCGCGTCCGGCAGTGGAACAGGAAGAGAGGAAGAGAGGATCTAACCGGATGTCCTGCGGTCGGCTGGGTCCCTCTCTCAATGAGCTCCGGCAGGGAACCTGACGAAGCTTACTGTGAAACGCGTTGTTCCCTGCCGGAGCTCATTGAGAGAGGGACCCAGCCGACCGCAGGACATCCGGTTAGATCCTCTCTTCCTCTCTTCCTGTTCCACTGCCGGACGCGCCAGTGAGAGCACCAACGGAGGAGGAGATCTTGCAGGATCAAGCCGCGCGGCTGATGCTGGGCAACAAGAGTTGCTTTTAAGTGTGAGTGTGCTTTCTGTTTATTCATTTTGTCCACCCTCTTTTATAATGTTTATGTTTTTATAACGTCCATGCTTGTCTATGTTCATATTTCACCTGTTACCAATAAAGACTTGTTATATTGCTAACCCTGGTTTTGCACACATTTTTTTCTTTGGGCAACGGGGAGAGGAGCCACTCACACACCACACCTATTGGGAGATTTTTTGCTGTGACGATTCCACATCACCTATACAGGCTGACATCACCCTCTGAGGGCAAGAACTCACATTAGGCCGTGTGAGTTTTATGTTTACTGTGACTCCATCATAGGAGTCTGCACTTACCAAACTACAGTCTGCGTTGAGGGCGAAGTCTCACACAAGCCCGTGTGAGTCATTGAAACTATATGTCTATGTTTCATTGATTGTATTTAGTGGAATTCCACTCTCATCCCTCCCACCTCATCCTCCACCCACACCCCTCCTACCCCCCCCCCATCCTCCGCACATGTGGATGTTATGCATTAATACTGTGCTTTATTCCATTTTTTACTCCATTTTTATTCAACTTTATCCTGATCCATCAACATCGTGAGGTCCATGAGTTTTGCGCTGACCGTCTTCATACTTCCATCTGCAGGCCATATCCCTAAGACCGGGAAAACTGCCAGAGTTTCCCCAATCATGAAAAGTGGGGACAAAAACACTGTCTCAAACAACAGGCCAATCTCTCTTATCCCAATACTATCCAAAGTCATGGAAAAATGTGTTCACTCCCAATTAAGCGATTACTATACAAGACAAATTTCCCTAGCCAATTCCAATCTGGCTTTCGCCCCAAACACGAGATCCAATGTGGGATGGAACTGGGAAACTCACTGGTGCAATATTCCTAGATTTTGCAAAGGCTTTTGATACTGTTGATCATGTTATCTTGCTTAAACTCCAGTGCTCTGGAATAGGGAAGCATGCTTTAAACTGGTTTCATTCCTACCTATCAGCTAGATCCCAACATGTGTCTATCTCAGGCTTTAACTCCAACCCCTTGGATATCACCTGTGGTGTCCCGCAAGTCTCTGTTCTAGGGCCCCTACGCTTCTCAGTGTCCATCAATGATCTTCCTACAGCTTGTAAGGGAGGTTCAATACACATGTATGCAGATGGCACAATCTTATGTGCACACAGCTATTGCCTCTCTGACCTTGAACACGTACTTCAATCTGACTTTTGAGACTTGAAAATTGGATTTCCCAAAACAAACTGTTTTTAAACACGGACAAGACTGTAACAAATGGTATTTGGGACCAAGGCTAAATTTTTAAAGCTTCAAATGACAGAGCTCCAGATCAGAACCGACACCAATAGCACCATAACTCCTGTTACTAGTTTAAAATACTTGGGCATATGGTTTGATCCCATTTAACATTTGGGATGCACATTGATACCCTCACATCCAAAACCTATACCAAACTAGACTACTTTACAGGAACAAATCCTCCCTAAGTCTGCTGGTCAGAAAGCGTATTGCACAGCAGATGCAAATGTCAATTATCGACTATGGGGACATAGTATACGGCTCTGCACCCCAAACCCACCTTAGCAAACTTGATACCCTCTACAATTCAATATGCCGTTTTGTTCTCCAACACAACTAGAACACACATCACTGTGAAATGCTCAAAGAACTAGATTGGTCATCACTTGAGTCTTGGCGCAAAGTTCATCTTTCCTGTCTTGCCTTCAAATACTTTCTGAACAAGCTCCTCACCCCTACCACATACTGCGCTTATCATCTGAGATCTGACTCCAAAAGACTGTTCATGGTCCCGAGGTTCAACAAAGTATCCGGCCGCTCCTCCTCTTACCGTGCACCCCAAAACTGGAACAATCTACCGGAGACTCTCACAGCTGAAACCAGTCTAAGTTCTTTCAAAACTAAAGCGGTCTCACATTTTAATCTTGTCTGTAACGGTTACATATGCCTATAATATATATTATCTCTAACTGTGCATGCAATGTCTTGTATACAATGTATACCCTGTTCACTTATGTAACTATGTATTTGTAACCCTGTATTATTTGCCATCTTAACTCTATGCCCAGGGCGTACTTGACAACGAGAGGTAACTCTCAATATATTATTTATTTATAAAATGGTTTACCAAGAAGTAAATGTTTGGGCTAGAGCAGTGGTTTTGAACCTTTTGTTGGTTGGGGAATCCCAACCCCCCCCACCCGGGGAATCCCAACCCCCTACTCTCGCCCCGTCACCACCCATATTTTGTGTTTCTCCCCCTCACACGCTCCCCCTTACTTTCTCCCTTTCCTCCCTCTTCCCTTTATTTCCCCCTCTTCCCTTTATTTCCCCCTCTTCCCTACACCCACCCACACACTCTCTCTCTCTCACAAAAACACTCAGCCTCCCCCTCTCACTCCCCTCCCCCATACAGACACAGACACACAGGCACGCACACACACTCCCCCTCTCCAACACACACAGAGACACACAGACAGACGGACGGAGACTGTCATACACACTTTGTCTTTAAGAGAGCCGGCTCCGATTATTTTCTTCCTATCTTTTCTGTCAACTGGAAGCAGATGGCAGAAGCAGGGAGAGGGAAGAGCTTTAGCTACCCCTCATGTCGGGCCACTGCTGCGTGGGTGTGCCGACGCGCTGCCGGGCCTGGGACAGCCAGGAGAGTTATCCCAGCTTTCCCCCTCCAGCGGCCGCGAAACCTCTGAGGGGTGCTCGCGGAACCCCGGTTGAAAATCACTGGGCTAGATCCTCCTTAATGAAATCAGAAAGGTCACATTATGATACATACGTGTTCCCAAGGACAGTTTTTATTCACCCTATAATCAAGAAACTCTAGAAACAATTAGTAACACATTCACTAATGAGCTAATGCATGCCAATTACTGCTAACTCACATGGTCTGGTTTGGATCCCAAGAGGAGAGGCTTGAATACACTAATCAGAAGTATTTTGGGCTTGATTTTTCCCCACACAACATTAGGTAGATCTCCCCCTTTGAACTCCTTAAGGGGGCTCTGTAATGTGTTGCTTGATTCCCCGAATCTGAAGGGGTTATTTGTGGTGGTGTTCTGGGGCTGTGAGGATAAATGTTTATTGGTACATACTTAGTATCTCCTAGACAACATCTTAAAGAATTAGACAACTGTCATTATTTACAGAAATGTAGATACAACCAGTGGAGGAGAACACATTTCATATCTATAATTGTATTTCACAAAATGGATTTCTCTGAAGAGAAAGAAAGTTAGAAGTTAGAGCACTGGCCGTGCACAACACATTATAAGCCTTCTGCTTTTACATAAATTGTACTTTTTGTTCCCAATAAGAAACATGAAATCTCCTTCAAGCTGAAAGCACATTATGTAAAAGGTAACAACCTGCATTTGTCACTCAAATGGCAAAAGCGTTTAACTGTGTGATTCGGGTGAACACACTGTAAACGTCAATCCTTACCTCAGCCGCTGCTAAACTTCTGTATTTTGCAAAAGGCTTTGAAAAATGTGTTACATGATCTATTATTGCAGTTACACAGCAAAAGATTTTCAATTTGCTTTCTTGCATGGGAATGTGCGAGTGTGCGAGTGTGTGTGTGTGTGTGTCACTGTTCAAGGCAATTAATGCAGCATGGAACACAATTTTTATTAACCCTTTCACTTCCGAGGAGGTCAGCAAAACACTGAAGACAGAGTAGAAGGTTGAGCGCGCTCACAAATCTTCCTATGCTGTAACATGGCAGGAGAGAATGGGACTATAGCAACGCTTATAGTACCGGCGACGGCAGGCTACGGTCGCTGGAAAAAATCTAATTGAGATGACTTCCAGCGATTGCGACCAAGCCGTCGCGCTGCGCTTACTACAAGCGCACGCGACGGTGGTAATGCATTTGTTTTGACGCGACATCGCATGCTGGCGCCGTCACTATAAGCGCAGCCTTATTCTCATTGCTGATTCTTTGTGCTCCTCTTGTTTTTCAATACCAGCAGAAAACGCAACATTGAATTTTCCTATGCAGTATCAATACATGTATATGTATAAGCCAGTGAAGGTTGTATTACCATTTAATGACTATACAAGAGAATTGCGAAATTTCAAAAGTGTGTGTACAGCTTTATCTACAAAGAACTATCCTGTTGAACTACGGTAGTAAAACATAACAAATTACAGTACTGATACATTATATATTTTTTGATGACAAATACAACAAACTTTGCATTTATAAAATCATATACTAATGCATATCTAGAAATGTAGACTCATGGCGGGTTGACGTTGGTCTAATTAACATTTCTTGCAGCTCGTACATAATCTTTCAAAACGTTACATGTCTCTTCTTCACATATACCTCGTCATTACACACAAACCTAAAGCTTGTGTACTACTTGTGAAGAAAACTCACTAATGTCTAGCAGTCCAACGTACACTAAATGTTCTTGCACTTTTAAGTAGGTTGTTCAGTGTTCTCAAACAAAATATAATGAGGCTTATTCACTGAAGTTTTATAACTACCACTGATTGTAAAAATCTATTTGAGTGCATGTCTTAATCATCGTTAATACTTTGTGCATGTTCGTACATAAATCCCACCGATGTCCAGAACATAAAATAAAAAAAGCACCTGGGCATATTCCCTCTTGTGGAGCTTTATTATGTAAATATCAGACACCATGTTGATGCTCTGTTTTTACATCAGGACAATGAAAAGTAAAAATTCCAGTATCGCCAAACCCTTTGGTACATGTCATACATATAAACTGGCCCATAGCAATAGCCGAGTGAACCTTTGCTCAATGTTACTCAAATACTGTAGGCATATTAGGGCCTTTCAAGATTTATCTATTTAACGCCACATATAAAAATAACTCTGGCCATAAATAGAGTTAGCCTCATTCATCAAGTCCCTATGGGAGGTTCTGCCAGGGAACAAGAAAGAAAAGAAAAAAACATACATCCACGTTCCAGAATATTCACAATCTCTTGTTGAATTCAGAAATCTGGTTTCAGTTTTGTGACTGTTTTAATTTTGTTCCAGTTTCTCCCTTTAGTTCCTAAATCAGCCACGGCCTCCTCTACGGGTTGGAACTGGGGGGGGGGGGGGGGGGGGGGGGAAGGGTCCTCCAGAACAGAACCATGCTATTTTCATCCCCTCCCTGAGATAAATGGGCATTTAAATCTCTTGCCTCACACAGGACAATAGGAAGTCATGGCAACGTGACGCCGCGACATCACGTAGCTTCCCATT
This sequence comes from Ascaphus truei, assembly GCF_040206685.1. Lineage (NCBI taxonomy): Eukaryota > Metazoa > Chordata > Amphibia > Anura > Ascaphidae > Ascaphus > Ascaphus truei. The sequence continues at coordinate 310,381,363 of NC_134486.1, read as the reverse complement.
GTGATGGCAACGCGGCATGCGCAGCCAAACGCAATAGTGAATTGTTGCCCGGGGGCCCGCGCATGCCTTGCTATGCCAGTGTGTGAGTGTGTGTGTGTGTGTTTACACACACACACATATATATATATATAAAAAGAGAGGGAGCGAGAGAGAAAGAGAGAGCGAGAGAGAAAGAGAGAGAAAAAGAGAGAGCGAGAGAGAGCGAGAGCGAGAGAGAGAGAGTGAGAACAAAGGGCACAAACTGATGTAAACAAATGTAAAAAAAACACTTGCAGAGATATGCAACAATGAAAGTTCAGTATGAGATATCCGGGACTGGATGGGACCTGAAAAATGAAAGAAACAGCCAAATATGGTGAAGTATGTATTTTTCGTATCATACAAGGCCGACACAAATCCTACTTACAATGTAGCAGGTAAAAATTGGCATTTCAGGATAAAATCCTACTCTTTAACCGCCGAACTGGAAACAATGACGCCATGGTCGGTAGCTTGCTCTTTGGAAGACGTTGACTCCTCTCCGACACTTGTGCTTCAGACTCCCTCCTCCAAATCGCGCGATGGTTGGTGCGGTATTACCAGATCATTACGTAAAGCATCAAAAGCATCACCGTCGATGTAATCGGAGTGGCAGATATTACCAACAGTTCTAGTTGCCTTAATAAAGGCTTGAAGCAGGAGTAGGTTCATAAAATTCAACAACAGGACTACCATAGCCCTACGCGCTTCGTCTCAGAAGACTTTATCAAGGGGTATGTAGTCTCACCTGGGTGAAGCTTCTAAAATGGCATTACAACACTGTGATTGGTTGCAATCTGAACCAATTGCAACCTACATAGGTACTTAACACAGGTGATAAATAAGGATATGATTATAAAGTTAAGAACCCATGTGACTATACATATAATGACATTTTAATTAAATTTAATAGAATAATAGGGAAGGGATCCACACCAACAGCCAGGGACTCTGGAGGACGGTTTTGTGGCGTCTGGATGCACTCCTTCTCAATGCCATATACTGTTGGCTGTTTGTGAGTTTTCAATCTCTTTTTTACTTATTTGTTAATAAAATGGTATTATACTATATTTCCTTTTTTCTCCAAATTTGAGGTATTGTCAGGAAGTCTCCCTTATCCCTATTGAAGAATTACTGATTAATGTGAGTGTATTTCCTATTAAGATTAACTCAAGATATTTTATTGTATTTTAACCACCCCTGATTGTGTTTTTTTTTTTCCTTAAATTTCATGTGTCCTGGAGTCAAAAGTGGAATCACGCGCCGGAGGATCCCTTCCCTTTTATGATTGTTACTTATAGAGGTTGGTGAATCACCTCTAAGAAACTCTGGCAGCAGGACTCCATGTTTTGTGTGGGACTGAACTATATCATTTATCTTAATACGGTTGGCGCAACTATCCTTTTTTCCTTAATACAATAATACCAAGAAAAATAATTAAATTCATTCAGTAAAAATCACAACATTTTGGCTATGACAAAAAAAATGTTTTTTTGGTTTAATGAAGAATTGTTACTTCAAACTATTGGCACGGCGATTGGCACGGCGATTGGCACCAGGTTTGCCCCCAGTTATGCCAATCTCCTAATGGGGATGTGGGAAGACCAAACCATCTGGTCTCAGCATGAATTTGGGGCAAACATGGTGCTCTGGACCAGATTTGTGGACGACATATTTTTTTATTTAGAATGGTGATCACAACACTTTATTATTTTTTGAATATTTAAATGAGAGAGAGAGAGAGACAGAGAGACAGAGATCTTATTTGCACCAAAACTCATTATAAACCAGTTAGTTGCCTCAATTATATTGAGACTGATGCTCACCAAATTTGAAATTAAACACTATAAAAAAACAACGTTGGAAAAAGCCTATTCCAAAATTCAAAAAGTAGACAGGAAAGACCTTCTCAAATACAATTCTAAAAAAGACAGAACAATTAATAATCCTGATAATAAAATAGACGTTCCCTTTATTACACAGTTCAATTCTTTAGCTTCAGTTATTTTAAAAAAAAGTAATTAATAAACATTGGCACCTGGTCCTTAAGGACACCATTCTTCAATCTCATCTTCCCCCAATTCCCTGTGAAATTTTCACTAAGGCAGATACACTCAAAACAAAATTAGCACCGAGTTGTCTAAAACCAACACATCAGAAGATTTCTGCAACTACATTTTTAGACACTAAAGGTTTCTTTAAGTGCCTTAAATGCAAGATGTGCACATTGGATTTGCACGGGTCTAAAAATGTTAAATGCTTAATTTCCACTCACACAGGGGTTATTCAAACTATTGATCATTTCATTAATTGCGATTCCATAACATTATATACCTTGTTCAGTGCCCTTGTAACAAACAGTATACAGGACGCACTACAAGGAAATTAAAATTAAGATTTGCTGAACAGATCACAAACATTCAAAAGGGATTTGCACAACATAATTTATCCAAGCATTTTTTAGAATTTCAAAATTGCAACCCTGCAGGTATTTTATGTATAGGGATTGACAAGCTACCCAATAACTGGAGAGGAGGGGATACAATTAATGCTATTTCCAAACTAGAAACCAGATCGATACACACAGTTAAAACATTAGTGCCTTTTGGTCATAATTGGTCATAGATTTGGGTGCATTCCTCTCAATGTTAAAATCCATTTGTCTATTTGGATTTTCCTTTTACCTCCAGTTAATAACATCATGTGTCCTTCCATTTCGGTCATAGAACTCAGTGTTTGTCATTGCCAAAATATTGTGATTTTTACCGAATTCATTTTATTATTTTTCATGATATTATTGTATTAAATTTAATTAAAATGTCATATGTATAGTCACATATGGGTTCTTAACTTTATAATCATGTCCTTATTTATCACCTGTGTTAAGCACCTATGTAGTTTGCAATTGGTTCAGATTGCAACCAATCACAGTGTTGTTATGCCATTTTAGAAGCTTCACCCAGGTGAGACTACATACCCCTTGATAAAGTCTTCTGAGACGAAACGCGTAGGGCTATGGTAGTCCGGTTGTTGAATTTTATGAACCTACTCCTGCTGCAAGTTGCAAGCCTTTATTAAGGCAACTAGAACTGTTGGTAATATCTGCCACTCCGATTACATCGACGGTGATGCTTTTGGACACCCACATAATGATCTGGTAATACCGCACCAAACATCGCGCGATTTGGAGGAGGGAGTCTGAAGCACAACCGTCGAAGAGAAGACGGCGTCTTCCAAAGACCGCGTTACAGACCCTGGCGTCATTGTTTCCAGTTCGGCGGTTAAAGAGTAGGATTTTATCCTGAAATGCCCATTTTTACCTGCTACATTGTAAGTAGGATTTGTATCGGCCTTGTATGATACGAAAAATACATACTTCACCATATTTGGCTGTTTCTTTCATTTTTCAGGTCCCATCCAGTCCCGGATATCTCATACTGAACTTTCATTGTTGCATATCTCTGCAAGTGTTTCTATACATTTGGTTACATCAGTTTGCGCCCTTTGTTTCTTCTCTTTCTATATTTCTGGTGTTGTGTACACCCTACACATTGTGGCAGCATTATTTGCTTGTATTTATATTGTTTGAATATACATCTGCACACCTCATTATATATATACATACATACATACATATACACACACATACATATATATATATATATATATGTGACAGAAACCAGGGTATGGTAATAAATTCCATATATAGGGCTCCCAGGATACTGAACAGTCTCTATCCTGTTTAGGCTGAAAAGTGCAGCCTCAGAATGCATGCACTCCATCCCACAGTTTGGCAAGTGCTGGAACTGAGGGATGAGGGATCCAGACCAGAGTTTGTCTGCTGCCTGATTTCTGTCACCTGTCCTGCTGGTTAGAAATCAGGTATTTAAGGCTGATTTCCTGGTTCCTCTTCCCTCTTCCCAAGAGCCTGGAGGCAGGAAGGCTGCTGGAAGCAGAGAGGGGAAACGCCCCTCACCAAACAGGTTAAACCATTCTGTTCCTTTTTTCTAAAACTGCAAAGTTCTTTATTTTTGTTGTTGGAAGTGGATAAGCCATTCCAACCCCAGTCAGGTGAGCAGGCTTTTGTTTTGCTTGTGTTTCTGTTGTATGCAGTGTGGCAGTCTCACTACCTGGGACTGAATAAACCAGGCATAGCCTGTTTAAAGGAACAGCACGTTACGCCTCGTCATTTAACCTACCCTAAAAGACCGTGTTCTAACAGTCCTGGACAGACGGCGGAGCCCCGGGGTAAGCCGCTTGTCACATCTGGTGGAGAATGCGGGCAGAACACTAAAAGGTCTGCGGGTAAAAGAACTTTAAAAAAAAAAAAAAAAAAGAGAGGGTTTTTTTTCTCTCTTTTTCTTACCCCCGAACAAGATGGATGACGTGGTGAGTGCGTTGGTACGCAATGTCGCTGCCCAGAAAGAGACGAATGAAACCCAGCAACAGGCGAATGCAGTCCTGCTAAGTGCGAATGCAAACCAGCAACAGACAAATGCAAACCAGCAACAAGCGAATGCAGCCCAGCAACAGCTGCTAACAGCCCTGCAAGAGGCGAATGCAACCCAGCAACAGGCGAATGCAACCCAGCAAGAGACAAACCGCTTGCTGAGAGAGGAGCAACAACGGTTCGCCCAGGGCTTACAGCAGGAACTCGAGATCCTGAGAGAGACTATTATTAAGACCCCACTGGCAGACGCAGCCCCAGGCCCGAAAATGACCAGGGCAAGCCACTACCTTCAGAAGATGGGGCCCTCAGATGATGTTGAAACCTATCTTCTCACGTTTAAACGCACGGCACAGAGAGAGGGTTGGCCAGAAGCTGAGTGGGCCAGTCTAATCGCACCCTTCTTAAGCGGCGAACCCCAGAAGGCTTACTTTGATCTAGAGCCAGCCGAAGCTAATGTCTATGCAAAATTGAAGTTCGAGATCCTCGCCCGCCTCGGCGTAACCACGGCTGTTCGCGCCCAAAGGTTCCACGCATGGTCCTTCACGTTGGATAAAGCCACCCGAAGCCAGATGTATGACCTCATCCACCTCGCTCGGAAGTGGCTACAACCCGAGATCAACTCAGCAAGCCACATCGTGGAACGGTTGGTCATGGACCAGTTCTTGAGGAAACATCCCTCTGCCCTACGCCGTTGGGTCAGTCAGAGTGACCCCCACAATGCAGATGAGCTGGTGGCCCTCGTAGAAAGGTACAATGCAGCCGAAGAGCACCTGCAAACCCCAGTCATGGAGCATCCCTACTACCCAAGGTTCCAGGACTCTTCCAGAGACGGTAAAAGGGTACCAGGGTTAAGGGGGGCTGAAGAGCGACGACCGCCTTCACACAGCACCAGCAACAGTGGCTCGCATACTAAGGGCAACAGCCAACATGGAGAGACGAAAAAGGGCTCTAAGTGGGACATAGACTATGTACCTAAATGTGTAAATTGTTATGAGAGAGGCCACACCGTGAAAGTCTGCCCACTAAATGCTGAACCAATGCAATGCAACAGCGTTGAACCTTATTCGTTGTTGTCTCAATGTATGGGCCCTAGCCCAGAGGACCCCTTGAATAACCATCTCTGGGCATTTGTAAAGGTAAATGGTAAGAGAGTTCGGGCACTACTTGACTCTGGGAGTATGGTTACACTAGTGTCCGAATACCTGTTGCCTATTGAGAAAAAACAGGTAAACAGTTCACAAAGAGTGGCAATTTGTTGTATACATGAGGATAATCACGAATATTCCACTGTTGATGTTCTTATTGAAACAGAGTTTGATTCTTTAGATTTCAAAGTGGGTATAGTACCCAAACTGGCACATGATGTGATAATAGGGACCGACTTTCCCCATTTTCTAAAAATGTGGGCCTCCTCTCAGAATAGCGCCCAGAGTTCAATAGCGGACCATAAAGAAGTAACAGAAGAAACAAATCCTTTCCCTTTTTCAGAAATGGAGGTTGACGAGGGCCCAAATAAAAAGGGGAAAGAGGAAGAGTGCTGTAAAATTCCCTTTCCCATGGCCACCTTGGTAGGGAATACCCCAAATCAAGATGTTGAACAGGCGCTTACCACCCCAGAACAGGATAAGACCTTCGCTGACCTAGAGGTCAGTCTTGGGAGTTTTAAGAAGGCCCAGTGGGAAGACCCCACATTAGCGGACGCAAGGGGGAATATACGGGACCAGAATAGTACTCCGGGCCAATCAGAAAGGTCACTTGCCTACCCCTACTTCGAGGTAGAGAATGACCTAGTATATCGGGTTGATAAAAGGAAATCAATTATAACTAAACAATTGTTGGTACCACGGACATTCCGTAATGTAGTATTACACCTCGCACATAGTCAACCATTGGGGGGACACCTAGGGGTGGAAAAGACAAAAGAAAAGGTTCTCCGAAGCTTCTATTGGCCTGGCGTTCTGGCAGAAATTACAAATTATTGCTCCTCATGCCCAGAATGTCAGATCACGGCTCCGTTCAAAGCGTATCGTAATCCATTGGTACCCCTTCCCATAATAGATGTACCATTTGACCGGATTGCTATGGATCTAGTAGGACCCCTAATAAAGTCTGCTAGGGGACATCAGCATATATTGGTAATATTAGATTATGCTACCCGATATCCGGAGGCAATTCCCCTACGTAGCACCTCTGCTAAAAACATAGCAAAAGAGTTAATAGTTGTGTTTACCCGGGTCGGAATTCCTAAAGAGATCTTAACTAACTAGGGAACACCATTTATGTCCCAAGTAACAAAAGAGTTATGTAAACTCCTAAAAATCAAGCATCTCAGAACCTCAGTCTATCATCCACAAACAGATGGTTTAGTGGAACGATTCAATAAAACCTTAAAAAGCATGTTACGCCCGGCGGTCGATAAGGATGGGAAAAACTGGGATTGTTTGTTACCATACCTGTTATTTGCCATTAGGGAGGTTCCCCAATCATCCACAGGCTTCTCCCCGTTTGAACTATTGTATGGCCGACACCCAAGGGGCTTACTGGATATAGCCAAAGAGACTTGGGAACACGAGGTTACCCCATACAGAAGTGCAATAGAGCATGTTGCCCAGATGCAGGACCGCATAGCTGCAGTCCTACCTATAGTGAGGGAACACATGGAAAAAGCTCAAGAGGCACAGAGGAATACGTATAATAAGGGTGCTAGGGTCAGAATTTTTTTCCAGGCGATAGGGTGCTAGTTCTGGTCCCCACCGTAGAGAGTAAATTCCTTGCTAAGTGGCATGGGCCATATGAGGTCTTGGAAAGAGTGGGAGAAGTAAATTACAAGGTGAGACAGCCAGGTAGGAGGAAACCTGAGCAAATTTACCATGTAAACCTACTTAAAGCTGCAGTTCAGTCCTTTTTTTTTTTTTTTTAATTTTTTTACTTCAGTAGTTTCATGTGGGCAATCTCTACTTACCTAAAGATCTGCATAGCTGCAGGTCAATTCGTTCTCCATGTATTGATCGGCGAAATTTGGTGACATCATTAGAGCTGGCATATGTTTTTCTTCTGCTTCTGTCACTCAGTGGAAGCTCATGAATATTCATGAGCACTCCTGCAATGACATGTGCTAGAGGGAGGGCAGGGCTGACAAAGGGGTGTGCCAGGGCTTGTGACAGGACATGAAGGGGCAGTGCCTTAGCAAATGGCTGTTAAAATAGAATACAAGAAAATTGGTCTTTCAAAGTTGTTTTTTTTAAAACAGAAAATGCTAAAAGTATTTTTTCTTACTACAGAACTGATTTATTAAAAAAAACACACATGCAGGATATTGACTGAACTGCAGCTTTAAGCCCTGGAAAGATAGAGAGGTCTTGTTAACCCTAGAACCCCCAGGTCCGTCAGAGAATCAAGAAATTGACCCAGAGGTTAGCATAGCTGAAACCCTGTCCGTTCATCAGAAACGAGAGGTCCAGAATTTAGTGAGAAGAAACAAAGAAGTCTTCTCTACACAGTCAGGTAGAACTAGCGTTATTGAACATGACCTAGTCTCTGAACCGGGGGTCCGAGTTAACCTTAAACCATACCGAATCCCAGAGGCCAAAAGAGAGGCTATAAGTTTAGAGGTAAAAAAAATGCTAAAACTAGGCGTAATTGAGGAATCCCAAAGTGGGTGGAACAGCCCTATAGTTTTAGTCCCAAAGCCAGATGGTACAACAAGGTTTTGCAATGACTACCGTAAACTAAACGCTGTGTAAAAATTTGATACTTATCCTATGCCCAGGGTTGATGAACTGGTAGAGAGACTGGGCAAAGCCCGATATCTCACGACCCTAGACCTAACAAAAGGGTACTGGCAGGTTCCCCTCACAGAAAGGGCAAAAGAAAAGACGGCCTTCTCAACCCCAGACGGCCTCTTTCAGTATAGGGTGCTGCCTTTTGGCTTACATAGAGCTCCCGCCACTTTCCAAAGAATGATGGATAAAATTTTAAAACCACATGCTCGGTATGCTGCCGCCTACCTGGATGATGTGGTAATCCATAGTGAAGATTGGCAATCCCACCTTCCAAAGGTCCAAGCTGTGCTCGACGCATTTCGGTCTGCTGGACTAACTGCTAACCCCGCTAAATGCACTATTGGTCTGGAGGAGGCCAAGTATCTGGGGTATTCTATTGGCAGAGGTTTACTCAAACCCCAAACACTCAAAGTAGAGGCGATACAAAATTGGCCAAGGCCAGTTACAAAAAAACAAGTAAGGACCTTTTTGGGGTTAATTGGGTACTATAGAACGTTTATTCCCAATTTTGCAACTAAGGCAACCCCACTAACCGACCTCACAAAAGCAAGAGGACCGCTAATGGTAAAGTGGTCCCCCGAAACCGAACAGGCCTTTAGAAGCCTGAAAGAAGCTCTCTGTGCCCAACCAGTGTTGGTCACACCTGACTTCTCTAAAGAGTTTTTAGTCCAAACCGACGCATCTGAGGTAGGGCTGGGGGCTGTACTCTGCCAGGAGTCTCAAGGTGAGGAGCACCCCATCCTTTATTTAAGTAGGAAACTAAATCCCCAGGAGAAAAATTACTTCATAGTCGAGAAAGAGTGTCTCGCAATAAAGTGGGCTGTAGAGACGCTCAAATACTATCTGTTGGGGAGAAAATTCCGGTTGGTCACAGATCATGCACCCCTTACCTGGATGTGTCAAAACAGAGAGAAGAATGCTAGAGTGATCAGGTTGTTCCTAAGCCTACAACCCTTTAAATTTTCTGTGGAACACATGTCAGGGCACAAACATGGCAATGCTGACGGGTTGTCAAGGATGCACTCCCTAATATCCATGGTCGCTCATCCCTCGAGGTCTGAGCTGGGGGGGAGGATATGTGACAGAAACCAGGGTATGGTAATAAATTCCATATATTGGGCTCCCAGGATACTGAACAGTCTCTATCCTGTTTAGGCTGAAAAGTGCAGCCTCAGAATGCATGCACTCCATCCCACAGTTTGGCAAGTGCTGGAACTGAGGGATGAGGGATCCAGACCAGAGTTTGTCTGCTGCCTGATTTCTGTCACCTGTCCTGCTAGTTAGAAATCAGGTATTTAAGGCTGATTTCCTGGTTCCTCTTCCCTCTCCCCAAGAGCCTGGAGGCAGGAAGGCTGCTGGAAGCGGAGAGGGGAAACGCCTCTCACCAAACAGGTTAAACCATTCTGTTCCTTTTTTCTAAAACTGCAAAGTTCCTTATTTTTGTTGTTGGAAGTGGATAAGCCATTCCAACCCCAGTCAGGGAAAACCTTAAGTTAAGTTATTGCTCAGGTGAGCAGGCTCTTGTTTTGCTTGTGTTTCTGTTGTATGGAGTGTGGCAGTCTCACTGCCTGGGACTGAATAAACCAGGCAGCAGCCTGTTTAAAGGAAACAGCACGTTACGCCTATTCATTTAACCTACCCTAAAAGACCGTGTTCTAACTGTCCTGGACAGACGGCGGATCCCCGGAGTAAGCCGTTTGTCATAATATATATATAAATATATATATATACACACACACACACACACACACACACACACACACACACACACACACACACACACATAGAGAGAGAGAAAAGAGAGCGCACACATACACACATACATATATATATACACACACACACACACACACACACACATATATATATATATATACACACACATATACATACATATATATACATACATACATACATGTCAGACTCTGTATATATTAGTAGGAGGTTGCATTATGCCTGCTTTCCAGTATGCAACAAGTTAACTCCACTAGTTAGACAGGCCACAGGTGATCCTAAGTGAGCTCACCTGCTTTAAAAATGGGAAGAGGAAATGTATCTGGGGCAGCAGCCTCACTCAGACACAGAGAGGACAGAGGAGAGCAGACAGACAGACACAGGTTGCTCATATTTATGCTGTCCCGAATGGAATAAAGCTCCCAGGTAAGGAGCCAAGTGGTATTACCAAATATTGTTGGTCTGGTCTAATTTAGTTAAACAGCCTGGTAGATAGGCTTAACTTTGTTTAGTTAGTTTCCCTAAAGGGGATAGGCTTTTGTTTTATGTTTTGTTTTACTTAAAAGGGACAGTGCACCCATTGTTTTGTTATATTTTTGGACAAATAAAACCGCCAGCATATTATTTCACTAGAAGAACTGTGTTGCTGCCTCACTAACCACAGTCATCCGCCAACAATTGGTGTTAGAAATGGGATGTCGAACACCCTGCAAAAGGGACAGAGCTGCATAGTGTGACTGTTAGCTCCAGCGTGGACTGCTACTTTCAGTATGGAGGACGTTGTGAAGGCCCTACTGCACAGCATCGCTGTTCAGCAGGAAACTAACCAACAAGTAGCAGACAGCATCTCTAAGGGACCTGAAAGCATGGCGGCACAACGTGAGACAAACCAGATACTTGCTTGCAGCCCAGCTTGTCGTTATCGCAGAAACACACAGGGGGATGGTTCATCATCTGGCCCAGATTACTATGGACCGGACCAGTACAGCTGAGGTGCGGACCATCCGGACGAACCTATACATGCAGAAGATGACGCCGCAAGATGACGTCGAGGGATACCTCCGGTCCTTTGAGCGAATTGCTACCCGGGAAATTTGAGCCTGCTCCAAATGGGCTGGGATTATTGCACCCTTTCTACTAGGGGAAGCCCAAAAAGCATATTGTGACCTTGGTGAAGATGTCGCAGCAGATTAGGACAGGTTAAAAAGCGAAATCCTTGACAGGATTGGAGTGACTCCCGCAGTCTGTGCGCAAAGGTTCCATACATGGAGATACCAAAAACAGAAGTCACCCAGATCCCAGTTATGGGATTTGATCCATCTGGCGACAAAGTGGCTAAAACCAGAAGCCTATAATCCAACCTGGATCATTGAGATGTTGGTGTTGGACCGCTTTATTCAAGAATTACACCAGGACCTTCGACATTGGGTGGGACAAGGAGATCCCTCACTTATGATGCCATGGTAGGCGCAGTGGAATGTTTTCTAGCTACCCGAGAACTGTCACGCTCCACGTTCTCTCACACAAAGCAAAACCCATGGCCCAACACGAACATTAGAAGCCAGTGGAAAATCCCGCTAACAGAGTCAGCAAAAGAGAAAACAGCATTCTCCACACCTGATGGCCTCTTCCAGTATACAAATAGTAAGAAAAATAGAAATACAAGTTCTGTAGATCAGTGCTTCCAAATCATGAATACAAAGTAACAGTCTGTAATTTATTGCCATATGTAGGCATGCAGGTGTCGGAAAACGGCCCATAGGTTGCATTTGTAAAGCGTTGGATATGCCATCTGTCATAAAGTGAAACGACGGATAGCGAGAATATATATATATATATATATATATATATATATATATCTCAAATGAAAATATTACTGTATGCTCATTTGCATGTCTTAGACAGGTCTGCAACCCCGCGTTTCACTATTATCACCCAGCACTTTCACTGCAGCAAGGCATTCTGGGAAATGATACGCAAATGAGCTTACAGTAATATTTCCATTTGCTACAGTATATGCTTTTGATTTCTGAAGGTTTGGCTCCCAAACAAGGGAGCACTCCCCCCGCCCCCCCCCCCCCCCCCCCAGGTTTGTGCATCCCGTGACTGTGAAACACTCGCATAACGGGACCAGAAATGGTTGGTCCCCCCAAACATAGTTTGGAAACCGGGGTCCTCTTTTTACCCCACCCTACCTTGTCCACCCTCTCCCCACACCCAGTTCTACAAGCATTTGTTAATGCAGAAAGTTAATGTGTGTATCTCTCAAGGTGTATGTTCACGATACAGACTGTTTACAATAGTTAAGACACTGTTTCTTCTGTTATATATAAGTCATCACTCTGTTCACCTGTATCATAGACCTTTAAAGCATCACTATGCCGATTAATATAATTTCCCAAAACACCAAGGGCTTCAATACCCCTGAGTATTCAATACTGAAAGAGACGAATAGCCCTTTCAGAGGCTAAAAGACTAGCAGGAGATATCATTTTGTTACAATAAACACATCTGAAAAAGGAGGATCAATCACTGCTGTACAGTAGCGACTACCCTCTAATCTATCACTCATCATCCCATACAAAAAAAAATGGGGTGGCTACACTTTTCCACAAAAATCTAAACTTCAAAGTAGACAAAATTTAAAATGACCCTGCTGGGAGAATTTTAATTGTTACAGGATTACTAGACTCTACCCATCTAACAATAGCTAACATATATGCCCCTAACGAAAATCAAGAATCCTTTTTCCGGGAGCTCACAAATTTAATAAACTCTGTCCAGAAAGGTTTTCTAATTCTTGCAGGGGATTTAAACGCAATCATGGACCCAAATTTAGATAAATTTCCCAGTCTTCCATCACCACAAAAGATAGTTCCCTCAACTCGTGGTCTCGTATCCATGACCAAGGATCTGATGGTAGTAGACTCCTGGAGATTAATGAACAATAAGGAAAAAGATTTTTCCTTCTTCTCTCATCCCCATAACAGCTATTCACGTATAGACTATATTTTAATTGACCAACAAGTTAGCAATAACATTTCCTCAGCAACAATTGCCCCCTCTGCTTGGTCAGACCACTCTACAATTATAACTAAATTGGGTGGCCTCACAACCAAAAACAACACAAGGTTGTGGTCCTTAAATGAAACATTATTGTCGAACCCACAAAATCTCCAACAATTGGAAGAGGAACTGGTCCAATATTTCGATATAAATAACACCCCGGACGTTTCCCCTTTTACCCTTTGGGAGGCCCATAAATCTGTGCTTAGAGGTAAGCTGATTGTTCTGGCTTCTCGGAAAAAGAAGGAAAAAACGGAACACATTGTGACATTAACAAAAAAGTTATCAGAACCAGAAAGTATCCATAAAGCAAACCCCTCCCGAAAAAACTATAGACAAATAATCTCAATTAGAGGGCAATTAAATCTTTTGTTAGTGACAAACGCAGAGAGAGCTATACGATGGACCCAACAGAAATACTACGAAAAAAGCAATAAGGCAGATAAAATGCTGGCACGTAAGCTAAAACAAAAGCAGGTTAAAGCTAAGATCCATAATATTTATACTAAAAATGGAAAGATATCTCATAACCCCAAAGTTATAAGTGACGCTTTTAAGGAATATTATGCATCTCTTTACAATCTGCCTGGCCCAGTGGGAGAATCGGCTAAAAACAAAAAAAGCGAAAAAAATTCAAAACTTTTTAAATCAATGCCAGCTCCCCACGCTAGAACCAGAAGATATAATAAATCTTGAAAAAACTATAGAACCCCCTGAAATCTTGGAGGCTATCAAATCTTTGAAAAATTGGAAGGCCCCCTGACCGGATGGATTTTCAAATCTCTACTACAAAAAATTCTCCATAATACTCCTCCCACACTTAACCAAGGTATTTAATGAGATGCTTTTAGGCCTCCCCCCACCCAGAGATATGCTACGAGCAACCATAGTCGTAATCCCAAAAGATGGAAAAGATCCCATGATGTGCTCTAGCTACAGACCTATATCTTTGTTAAACACAGCTCTAAAATTAACAGCAGGAAAAACCTCTAGGTGTGTGGAATCAGGGATCGCGGCGTCCGCGCCCTGGTTCCTCTGCTGATATATTCCCTCCTGCTGCCGTGGCGCGCATCCCTCGCCAGCGCCACTCACCTCCGGCGGTTCTGGGGGTTCCCCGTCGTCCTCGGCGTCCCCGCTTTCCAGCAGTACCTCACGCGGCCGCCATGTTGCTCGGGCGCGCGCCTGAACAGCGCGCGCCGGGCGAAGTTAATTTATTCACTGCTCTGGCAGTGAAGACCCGCCCCCAACACAGGAATATGATCTCCTGTCAAGACAAGACTCCTCACCTGCCTGCCAATCAAGGGAACCTATCCAGGATGGCTCCACGCAGTCCTCCAGGTCTGCCTTCACTTCTGATTGGGCAGCCACACTTTATAATGCCAGTCCTTCCTATCATTCATTGCTCGACATAGTTTTCACTTGGATTACTACTCTGGCGTTTTCTCTCTCATTCTCTCAGGTTACGACTTGGCTTGGCGGACGTCTCTCTCTGGCTCTAGACCCCTGCTTGGACAAACGACCTTCCGGAATTCTCCAATCCCAGACTTTGGCTAACGGCAACGGCATTTCTACACCGGTACCGGCAAGTATTGCTAGCTAAATACACCTGGCCTGGCAACGCCAAAATCACCACACTCCGGACACGCTCCCTTTGCTGCGGGTGCGTGCTTCTATACGTTCCTCACCTTAGTGAAAGGAACGGGTCTGGTCTGCGGGCAGCACCGGCGTAACATTATGTCGAGCCCACAAGACGCAGACCAGACTGTGGACTCTATGATGACGGCCATGTACCAACAAATACAGGCCTTAACGGATCAAGTGGCTCTCCTCTCCCAACAGGTATCGGACCGCCCTTTACAGGCTCCGCCTGCGGCTGCACCCCCGGCGCAGCCTGACTTATCTTCCACTTCATTTTCAGTTCCGAAGATTCCGGCTCCAAGGCCCTACGCAGGGGATCCACACGCCTGTCGTGGCTTTCTCAACCAGTGCGAGATCCAGTTCGAGATGGCTCCCCAGTTGTATGCTACTGGCCGGAAAAAGGTAGCCTACGTATATAGTCTGCTCACAGGTAATGCACTGGCATGGGCCTCTCCGATCTGGGAACTACGCCCTGATATTACCCGCGATTACGCGGCCTTCAGACGGGACTTTCGACAGGTTTTTGATATCCCCGCACGTCAAGAGACTGCTTCTGATACCCTGCTAGAGCTTACACAGGGACGTCGGCCTGTGGCTCAATACGCCTTGGAATTCAGAACTGTAGCAGCTGAGACTCATTGGGGTCAGGAGGCTTTAGTCGCTGTCTTCTGGAAAGGTCTATCGGAGTCTCTGAAGGATGAACTTGCTTCCCACACCAGGCCAGAGTTACTGGAGGATCTCATCACCCTGGCTACTCGTATGGATCAGCGCCTTCAGGTACGCCGCGCTCAGCGTCAGCTTCCCCGGGCTACGCCTTTCCGTACTTCCTTTTCCAGGTTCTCTACTAACCAGAGATCCGTCGTACCCCCGTTACCGGCGCTGGAGGCTCCAGAGCCGATGCAACTTGGAGTTCAGCAACCTCGGGTACCGTCACGACAACTTCGCTCTACTGGGGAATCATTGCGGAGCTTCTGAGCAGCGTACCCGTAATCATCCTCCATCTCCGGGAAACGACTAAGCCCAGTGAGTACGAAGGGGCGCTCTCTGGGTACTGAATCTCCTTGTCCCCCTCCCAGAAGGGAACTTCCCAAAAGATTGACTATTCCCATCTCCCTTTCAGGACCGACTTTCCGCACCTCCACTGCTGCATTTATCGATTCCGGCGCAGGAGGGAATTTCATAGATCAAACCTTTTCTGAGCAAAATCAAATTCCGCTTTCCAGGAAGGACTCCCCCGTTGCCTTGGTCGGGATTGATAATCGACCTCTCACCCCGGCTTATATCTCCTTAGAGACCGGACCTATCACCCTTTCTACTCCTTCTCACAAAGAGACTCTGGGTTTTGATGTTATTCATGCCCCAGGAACACCTATCACGCTTGGCTTGCCCTGGTTACAGAAGCATAATCCACTCATCGATTGGGTTTCTCCTAACCCTATTAACTGGAGGTCAAGATCAGAGAAACCTTTTTCCTCTATCAAGCAACCATCCTTTCTATTAGCCAATACATCAAGTTCTCCGAGGGAGTTACCTTCTCCATACGCCGAATTCTTGGACGTTTTCAGCAAGGCTCAGTCTGAACTTCTACCTCCTCATCGTTCCTACGATTGTCCGATTGATCTGGTACCTGGTTATACCTTGCCTAAAGCCAAATCTTATCCTCTCTCATTGCCCGAGACCAAAGCTATGGACGAATATATTCGTGAGAATCTTAAGCGGGGCTTCACACGTCATTCCAATTCTCCTGCGGGGGCTGGATTCTTCTTTGTCAAAAAGAAAGATGGTACTCTCAGACCATGTATTGATTACCGGGGTCTGAACCATATCACGGTGAAGAATCGTTATCCACTCCCACTCATCTCCGAACTCTTTGATAGACTTCAGGGGGCCAATCTCTTTACTAAACTGGATCTCCGTGGGGCATACAACCTCATCCGCATCTGGGAGGGCGATGAATGGAAGACTGCCTTCAACACCCGTAGCGGACACTACGAATATCTAGTGATGCCCTTCGGGTTATGCAACGCATCGGCAGTTTTTCAGGACTTCATCAATGACATCTTTCGAGACGTTCTTAATATATTTGTCATTGTATACCTGGATGACAACCTTATTTTTTTCTCAAAACTTACAGGATCATATCATCCATACGAAGTTTGTGCTTTCACGCCTCCGCGAGAACCGGTTGTTTGCTAAAATGGAGAAATGCATTTTTCATCAGTCTACCACTTCTTTTCTCGGATACATCATCTCCAACAAAGGTTTGGCCATGGACCCAGAGAAGCTAAAGGCCGTCGTGGATTGGCCACAACCCAATTCCCTCAAATCTGTTCAACGGTTTTTGGGTTTTTCTAATTATTACCGGAAGTTTATCCGCAACTTTTCTACCATTGTCGCTCCTATCACGGCACTGACCAAAAAAGGTGCAGACCCTTCATCTTGGTCTCCAGAAGCTGTCACGGCATTCGAGACACTGAAACAAACTTTTGTCTCTACTCCCATCCTTCGACACCCTAACACGAATTTCCCCTTCACCTTAGAGGTTGACGCTTCGGACTGTGGGGCTGGGGCGGTTCTGTCGCAGAAATTTTCTTCCCAGGATAAACTTCATCCTTGCAGGTTTTTCTCCAAAAGATTTTCATCGGCAGAGAGGAATTATGAATTGGGCTATAGGGAACTTTTGGCCGTCAAAATGGCTCTTCAAGAATGGAGACATCTTCTGGAGGGGTCAAAAGAGCCATTCACCATCCTTACGGACCATAAGAACTTATTGTACATTGAGAATGCCCGTCGCTTAGGTCCTCGCCAAGCTCGCTGGTCGTTATTTTTCTCTAGATTCAATTTTGTTCTCTCATACATTCCCGGCACTAAGAACGTCAAAGCGGATGCTCTCTCCCGGCAATACTCTTCTGAAGAGAGATCAGAGAAAACCACTGAGTCCATCCTCCCTAAACAAAGAATCTTAGCAGCTGTGGCATTCAAAAATCTAGAGAGGATCATCGTCTCAAGAGAACCTCCCGTCCGGTCTTGTGGTTCCTAAAGACTCTTTGTATGTGGAACCCAAATTTATCCCTGAAATACTGAACTGGGGACACGCCGTCCGTTCGGCAGGGCATCCTGGATTCAAGAAAACCTTGGACCTCATCCGTCGTACCTTTTGGTGGCCCAATATGGTTAAAACCATTCTGGAATTTACACGGTCCTGTCCGGTATGTGCGCGTAACAAGATTCCTCGTCAGAAACCTCAGGGTCTTCTCTTACCTTTACCTATTCCGGAGCGTCCCTGGTCCCACATTTCGATGGATTTTATTGTGGAGTTGCCTAGGTCGAATGGCATGAATACCATTCTTGTGGTAGTGGATCGGTTTTCCAAGATGGCACACTTTATCCCTCTCAAAGGATTACCCTCCTCACCCGCCCTTGCGGATATTTTTGCCAAAGAGATTTTCCGGATCCATGGGATTCCCACATCCATCGTGTCCGATCGGGGTTCCCAGTTCGTCTCCAAGTTCTGGAGAAATTTCACCAAGAGACTAGGTATCTCGTCTTCCTTTTCTTCTGGATATCACCCTCAATCCAACGGACAGACCGAGAGGGTTAATCAATCCCTCGAGAAATACTTAAGGTGCTTCGTCTCCAATTCTCAGGATGACTGGGCAGAATTACTTACCTGGGCTGAGTACGCAATCAATTCTTCCAGGAATGAGTCCACCCACGAGACCCCCTTCTTTATCAACTACGGATTCCATCCGGCTCGCCTACCTATTACTAAAGAATCCTCTGGGGTACCAGCCGTGGACGAACATATTGCTCTCCTACAAGACTCTTGGTCCAGAATACAATCTGCATTACAAAAGGCATCCTTGACATCTAAAAATCAGGCTGATCGTCACCGTCGTCCGGCACCCGAATACAAACCCGGGGACAAGTTTTGGCTATCATCCAAGAACATCCGTCTCAAAACGCATTCCCTCAAATTGGCTCCTAGGTTCCTGGGTCCCTTTTCCATTTTGGAGCAGGTTAATCCGGTTTCTTTTCGACTCCAACTTCCTCAAAGCATGAGAATTCCGAATGTCTTTCACACCTCACTTCTCAAACCTTTTATCTCCAGTAGCCTCTTTCCGGATCACACTTCTAAACCAGATCCTGTGATGGTACAGGGTAACGAAGAGTGTGAAATACAGGCTCTACTGGATTCCTGTCTTTCAAGAGGTAAAGTCCACTTCTTGGTCCACTGGAGAGGTTTTGGACCCGAAGAGAGGTCATGGGTACCCCTGAAAGATATTCATGCTCCAGGACTCCTCAAACGCTTTCGTAAGAAGTTTCCATCGAAACCATGGAAGGATCGTCCTGAGGCCGATCCTGAAGGGGGGGGTACTGTGAGGAATCAGGGATCGCGGCGTCCGCGCCCTGGTTCCTCTGCTGATATATTCCCTCCTGCTGCCGTGGCGCGCATCCCTCGCCAGCGCCACTCACCTCCGGCGGTTCTGGGGGTTCCCCGTCGTCCTCGGCGTCCCCGCTTTCCAGCAGTACCTCACGCGGCCGCCATGTTGCTCGGGCGCGCGCCTGAACAGCGCGCGCCGGGCGAAGTTAATTTATTCACTGCTCTGGCAGTGAAGACCCGCCCCCAACACAGGAATATGATCTCCTGTCAAGACAAGACTCCTCACCTGCCTGCCAATCAAGGGAACCTATCCAGGATGGCTCCACGCAGTCCTCCAGGTCTGCCTTCACTTCTGATTGGGCAGCCACACTTTATAATGCCAGTCCTTCCTATCATTCATTGCTCGACATAGTTTTCACTTGGATTACTACTCTGGCGTTTTCTCTCTCATTCTCTCAGGTTACGACTTGGCTTGGCGGACGTCTCTCTCTGGCTCTAGACCCCTGCTTGGACAAACGACCTTCCGGAATTCTCCAATCCCAGACTTTGGCTAACGGCAACAACAACGGCATTTCTACACCGGTACCGGCAAGTATTGCTAGCTAAATACACCTGGCCTTGCAACGCCAAAATCACCACACTCCGGACACGCTCCCTTTGCTGCGGGTGCGTGCTTCTATACGTTCCTCACCTCAGTGAAAGGAACGGGTCTGGTCTGCGGGCAGCACCGGCGTAACACTAGGGAGGAAAGTGGAGCACTGCGCAGGGACAAAATGCAGGAACCGGCACACCAATACTAAAAAAAACTGGTTTATTGATCGACTAGGTGCGACACCAACAACATAGCAACCACGAGATTTTAGTTTGGTTCCGCTTTCGTCACTTCCGGCCGTGAGAGCACTCAGTGAGGCTATGACTTCTGTCTTCTTGTATAGTTTATACCTCATTGGTGGGTCCTCCAAGCTAGGTGGCGCTATGAGGCCCTATCGGGTTGTCTCCTAGATACTCCAGTCTCACTGGTTAATCTCGTGACACTTCCGTTTTGTCCCGCATACTGTACGTCACTTCCGGTTATGGAATCCATCAATTAGGTAAGATGTGTATTTAAGTTGTGTGTTTTACTATGGGGGTTATACTCTTTGACAAAGGGCCTAGCCCGAAACGCGTCAGAGTGGGTGGTTGCTATGTTGTTGGTGTCTCACCTAGTCGATCAATAAACCAGTTTTTTTAGCATTGGTGTGCCGGTTCCTGCATTTTGTCCCTGCGCAGTGCTCCACTTTCCTCCCTAGAGGTTTTTCCTGCTGTTAATCTTCTATCAAGTTGGATGCACGCTTTGACGGAGTTCCTGCTATTCACCTTCACTTCCTACAATAGTGAGTGTACTCTGGTATTGTCCTGCTGCATACTGTTAGTGTTACCTATATGCTCTGTGGTTTTATCTGTGTGTGGTTGGTTAAAAGGTGACACTCTACCTTTGGTAATTGTCTCCCCAGTACCCTATAAATCCCACTTTATGATTTAAGCCGGTTAAGATAGCAGCCACTTATTCATGAGCTATAGGATTCAATTACACTGTATATCAGTATTTTCATTATGTACATTTGAGCAGCTATATAAGGATTTATTTACCCAGGATCAAGATTGTTATTATCCAGTCTATATGGGATCTATTGGATGAACTATTATGTGACTGTGATTTGTTTCTGCTGCACCGTGGATGGACTTTATTTCCTTTGTTTTTCTATACCAGATCTAAAATTATATGCAAAAATCTTGGCCACTAGATTAAACAATATTCTTCCAAGATTGATCCATCCGGACCAGGTTGGCTTTGTTTTGGGCAGGCAAGCCCTTGACAACACAAGGAGGACGGTGAACTTAATACATGTAGCAAAACAAACCACATGCTCATCATTATTACTTTCACTAGACGCTGAAAAAGCTTTTGATCGGCTGGATTGGCAGTTTATGAAGGCCACTCTCTCACAAATGGGATTTACTCCCCAAATCTTAAACAGCATAAACACGTTATACTCTGTTCCAACAGCCATAGTAAAAACGAATAACTCCTTGTCTGACCCTTTCCCAATATCGAACGGAACCTGACAGGGGTGCCCACTGTCCCCCTTGTTGTTTGCTTTGGCAATAGAACCATTAGCCTGCCAGATAAGAATGAACCCCAATATCACGGGTATCAATGTTGGACAGAAGGAATTCAAGATAGCTCTCTATGCGGATGACATACTATTGACGCTCTCAAATCCTCTTATTTCACTCCCCAACCTTTTCCAAGCTCTGAGTTTGGCTCCCTTTCAGGATAAAAAATTAACCACTCTAAATCTATGGCTCTTGGCTTAAACCTTCCCAAAGATATGGTAAAATTACTTCAACTTAACTTCGACTTCAAGTGGAATCAGACCCACATTAAATATTATGGGGTTCCAATAACAAAAGATTACTCATCCCAATACAAAATAAACTTTAAACCTTTATTCGACCAAGTTGCAAAGGACTTGTCCACCTGGAATCCATACATCATCTCTTGGTTCGGAAGGATCGCCACTATTAAAATGAACATCTTACCTAGAATACTGTACCTCTTCCAAACTCTCCCAGTAAAGATTTGTCAGAAGGACATAAATAATATTCAAAATAAAATTCTGAAATTTGTATGGCAAAATAGACGTCCTAGAGTCCGCAAAGATATCCTCTATAAATCTAAGTTAGAAGGAGGCTTAGCCCTTCCAAACCTACAAAAGTACTATAGAGCGGCACAACTAGGGCAACTAGTTAGTTGGCACTCAAACCCAGCCGAAAAAAGATGGGTCGAACTAGAAGAATTGATCTGCTCCCCATTCGAAATTAAGACTCTCCTCTGGCTTAATAGAAAATCCAGACCAGCTGGGTTTACACAAACCCGCTGTTATCATTCGCATGTAATCTTTGGGACTCCCTTAAAGTTAGGTGCCAACTGACTGGTACCCCATCCCTCATGCAACCCCTGTTCTCAGATCCCTCCCTCCCTTTTTACACTAATAACCAACAATCTAACCTTTGGGTCCAAAAAGGACTCCTAAGAGTTAATGATATTCTCATCAAAGGTAAAGTCCCTCCATTCACCTCGTTACAAACGAGCCACGACATTCCCTCCTCTGAATTTTTCAGATTTCTCCAAGTTAGGCACTCTATCCAATCCATCTACAAGCCAAACCAACCACATGTGTTAACCCTAAACGAAGACTGGTGTCTACGCCAGCCTCTTATGAAGGGCATTACTTCCAGGCTATATCATAGTTTGACTCCCGTCAAAAATAGCCAAACTCCTGATAAATATATGGTGTCCTGGGAGGAGGCGTTAAATACCAATTTGGACCTTGATGTTTGGAAAGATGTTTGGGAAGCCGCTTCCAAAAATTCTTCCTGTGTGGTGATTAAGGAGAATATTTACAAGCTAATATTTAGATGGTATATGACTCCTACCAGGTTGAACTCTTTTCTCCTAGGTGTCTCTCCTTTATGTTGGCGTGGTTGTGGTCAAATGGGGAATATACTGCACATATTTTGGTCGTGTCCAAAAATTCAGCAAACATGGAGGGAAGTGTTTGCTTTAATACACAGGGTTTTGGGAATCACTGTCCCCCAGGACCCAATATATACAGTATTGGGAAAACCAATGGCCAATCGTAACAAAAAGAAATTAAAGTTATCTCCCAAATTCTAAATGCTACTAGATGCACCATCACCAAAAACTGGAAACAACCGACTCCCCCATCCTTAAAACAAATCAATAATAAAATCTGGCATATAGTCTATATGGAAAAACTCACTGCCTACCTAACTGGTTCCACTTCACAATTCTCAGAGACATGGGCTCCTTTGTTTAGACATGCAGGTATATCCCCATATTTAGACTAGATTATTCTGAACAGAGTGATTTATGATTTATTTTGTATTTAACCTGTTATTTAATACGTTACATGGTTTCAAATGCTGTCCCTTCCCCCCTTCCCATACTCTCCTCCCCTCCTAATGTGTAATCAGACTATTTGCAATATTGTACCGTTGTATTGTTCCCCTCCTTTTTTTCTTTTTGTACCCCTCTTACTTTTGGGAAAATGATTAATAAAAAATCTAAGTAATAAAAAAATAAAAAAAATGCAGTGCTTTTCTTTACCTTTTAATTAGAAATGACAGGACGGGAGCACCAGTCAAATGACTTATCAAAGGTCAGATTTCTTATATATCACATGACATTGTATGTAGATGTGCTGGAAAAAAACAATGCTTTCCCATTTGTATCAGGGTTTCAGTGATCAATGAGACCTAAATGGCTTTC
This sequence comes from Ascaphus truei, assembly GCF_040206685.1. Classification (NCBI taxonomy): domain Eukaryota; kingdom Metazoa; phylum Chordata; class Amphibia; order Anura; family Ascaphidae; genus Ascaphus; species Ascaphus truei. The sequence goes on along the minus strand of NC_134486.1, from coordinate 310,357,955 downwards.
ATGCATTTTGTCCCCTTTTTATTATTTCACCAGCTGTAAGCAAGGCAACCTGTGTTATTTTACTGTATGTTCATGGCAGAGGTCATTTTACATTTGAATTGAAGGAAAATGTACAGAATTGCTAAATAAAGCTCCAAAATCACCTCACACTGGTAAAAAGTCAGGAAATATGTTATTTTTATGGGGAGTTGGGGGAATTGCTGCTTTGAAACTGTCGAGAAAGGGAATAATTACCAGTTTTAAACGTTCCCTCTTCCTTCTGTTAAAGGCGGCTCCTGAAGATCCCGCCTCTGCTTCCTGCAGTACTGGGTTCCCTTCATCGTCCTCATCCTCTTCATCAAAGCACCAGTCTGGGAGTTCGGGAGGTGGAGGTGCGTCCTCGATGTCCCCGTAACGACGGAAGAGCTCCTTCAGGTAATCTCCTTTATAAATGCCTGGCGGCCTGGCCTGAGAAAAGGTAGCCACTGCAGCCTCTATGCTGAGAAGAAAAAAAACATTACAACGCGTCAATACAACACTAAATGAGAAAATGTAAAACATGTCTGTGTGTGTCTGTATGTGTGTGTGTGTGTGTGTGTGTGTGTGTGTGTGTGTGTGTGTGTGTGCGTCAGTATCTGTATGAGTATGTGTGTGTGTGTGTGCGTCAGTGTCTGTATGTGTGTGCGTCAGTGTCTGGGTGTGTGCGTGTGTCTGTCTGGGTGTGTGCGTGTGTCTGTCTGGGTGTGTGTGTGTGTGTGTCTGTGTCTGTCTGGGTGTGTGTGTGTCTGTCTGTCTGTGTGTGTCTGTCTGGGTGTGTGTGTGTGTCTGTCTGGGTGTGTGTGTGTTTCTGTCTGGGTGTGTGTGTGTCTGTCTGGGTGTGCGTGTGTCTGTCTGGGTGTGCGTGTGTCTGTCTGGGTGTGCGTGTGTGTGTGTGTGTCTGGGTGTGTGTGTCTGTCTGTGTGTGTGTGTGTGTGTGTGTGTGTGTGTGTGTGTGTGTGTGTGTGTCTGTCTGGGTGTGTGTGTGTCTGTCTGGGTGTGTGTGTGTCTGTCTGGGTGTGTGTGTGTCTGGGTGTGTGCGTGTGTGTGTCTGGGTGTGTGCGTGTGTGTGTCTGGGTGTGTGCGTGTGTCTGTCTGGGTGTGTGTGTGTGTGTGTGTGTGTGTGTGTGTCTGTCTGGGTGTGTGTGTGTCTGTCTGGGTGTGTGTGTGTGTGTGTCTGTCTGGGTGTGTGTGTGTGTGTGTGTGTCTGTCTGGGTGTGTGTGTGTGTGTGTCTGTCTGGGTGTGTGTGTGTGTGTGTGTGTCTGTCTGGGTGTGTGTGTGTCTGTCTGGGTGTGTGTGTGTATCTGTCTGGGTGTGTGTGTGTGTGTGTGTATCTGTCTGGGTGTGTGTGTGTGTTTCTGTCTGGGTGTGTGTGTGTGTCTGTCTGGGTGTGTGTGTGTCTGTCTGGGGGTGTGTGTGTCTGTCTGGGGGTGTGTGTGTCTGTCTGGGGGTGTGTGTCTCTGTCTGGGGGTGTGTGTCTGTGTGTGTGTCTGTCTGTGTGTGTGTGTGTGTGTGTGTGTGTGTGTGTGTGTGTGTGTGTGTGTGTGTGTGTGTGTGTGTGTGTGTGTGGTGTGTGTGTGTGTGTGTCTGTATGGGTGTGGGTGTGTCTGTCTGGGTGTGTGTGTCTGTCTGGGTGTGTGTCTGTCTGGGTGTGTGTGCGTCAGTGTCTGTATGTGTATGTGTGTGTGTGTGCATCAGTGTCTGTATGTGTATGTGCGTCAGTGTCTGTATGTGTGTGTGTGTGTGTGTGTGTGCGTCAGTGTCTGTATGTGTATGTGCGTCAGTGTCTGTATGTGTATGTGTATGTGCGTCAGTGTCTGTATGTGTATGTGCGTCAGTGTCTGTATGTGTATGTGTATGTGCGTCAGTGTCTGTATGTGTATATGAATGTGCGTCAGTGTCTGTATGTGTATGTGCGTCAGTGTCTGTATGTGTATGTGCGTCAGTGTCTGTATGTGTATGTGTATGTGCGTCAGTGTCTGTATGTGTATGTGTATGTGTATATGTATGTGCAGTGGTTGACAAATCACCAAAAAATCAACTCGCCACACAAAAAAAATGTACTCGCCACCTAGTAGCAAACGAGTGCTGCTTGGGCCAATATTTACTCGCCCGGGGGTTAAATCCACTCGCCCGGGGCGAGCAAATGTATAGGTTTGTCGAACACTGTGTATGTGTATGTGTGCGTCAGTGTCTGTATGTGTATGTGTGCGTCAGTGTCTGTATGTGTATGTGTGCGTCAGTGTCTGTATGTGTATGTGTGCGTCAGTGTCTGTATGTGTATGTGTGCGTCAGTGTCTGTATGTGTATGTGTGCGTCAGTGTCTGTATGTGTATGTGTGCGTCAGTGTCTGTATGTGTATGTGTGCGTCAGTGTCTGTATGTGTATGTGTGCGTCAGTGTCTGTATGTGTATGTGTGCGTCAGTGTCTGTATGTGTATGTGTGCGTCAGTGTCTGTATGTGTATGTGTGTGTGCGTCAGTGTCTGTATGTGTGTATGTGCGTCAGTGTCTGTATGTGTATGTGTGCGTCAGTGTCTGTATGTGTATGTGTGTGTATGTGTGCGTCAATGTCTGTATGTGTATATGCGTCAGTGCCTGTATGTGTATGTGTGCGTCAGTGTCTGTATGTGTATGTGTGTGTGTGTGTGTGAGCGCGTCAGTGTCTGTATGTGTGTGTGTGTGCGTCAGTGTCTGTATGTGTATGTGTATGTGTATGTGTGTGTATGTGTGCGTCAGTGTCTGTATGTGTCTGTATGTGTGTATGTGCGTCAGTGTCTGTATGTGTATGTGCGTCAGTGTCTGTATGTGTATGTGTATGTGCGTCAGTATGTGTATGTGTATGTGTATGTGCGTCAGTGTCTGTATGTGTATGTGCGCCAGTGTCTGTATGTGTATGTGCGTCAGTGTCTGTATGTGTATGTGCGTCAGTGTCTGTATGTGTATGTGTGTCAGTGTCTGTATGTGTATGTGCGTCAGTGTCAGTGTCTGTATGTGTATGTGCGTCAGTGTCTGTATGTGTATGTGTATGTGCGTCAGTGTCTGTATGTGTATGTGTATGTGTATGTGCGTCAGTGTCTGTATGTGTATGTGTATGTGTATGTGCGTCAGTGTCTGTATGTGTATGTGTATGTGTGCGTGTGTGTCTGTATGTGTATGTGTGCGTGTGTGTCTGTATGTGTATGTGTATGTGTATGTGTGCGTGTGCGTCTGTCTGTGCGTCTGTCTGTGCGTCTGTCTGTGCGTCTGTCTGTGCGTCTGTCTGTGCGTCTGTCTGTGCGTCTGTCTGTGCGTCTGTCTGTGCGTCTGTCTGTGCGTCTGTCTGTGCGTCTGTCTGTGCGTCTGTCTGTGCGTCTGTCTGTGCGTCTGTCTGGGTGTCTGTCTGTCTGTGTGTGTGTCTGGGTTTGTGTGTGTGTGTGTGTGTGTGTCTGTCTGGGTGTGTGTGTGTGTGTCTGTCTGGGTGGGTGTGTGTGTCTGTCTGTCTGGGTTTGTGTGTGTGTGTGTGTGTCTGTCTGGGTGTGTGTGTGTGTGTGTGTGTGTGTGTGTCTGTCTGGGTGTGTGTGTCTGTCTGGGTGGGTGGGTGTGTGTGTCTGTCTGTCTGTCTGGGTGGGTGTGTGTGTCTGTGTCTGTCTGTCTGTGTGTGTGTGTGTGTGTGTGTGTCTGTCTGGGTGGGTGTGTGTGTCTGTCCTGTGTGTGTGTGTCTGTGTGTGTGTGTAAACCGATTGGACTTTTTTTAATTTATTTATTGAATTCTGAGCCTTAAATCACTACTGTAAGGCACAACTTTTCCTGAACTAAAGTAGTACGTATTGTGTAGTTTGTGGTCATATGTGATTGTGCAGCTGGGCGTTTACTCTGGATAAAAACGCAACGTACAGATCTGTACTTAAAGTAGTGCCCATCTGTACCACAATGCCAGTCAAGGTTACAGGAGGACACTTTTAATTGGATAATAGAATCATAAAGTAATGTCCTGACCAGTCTGTACTAACCAGATTTGAGCAAACTGACACTAGCAAATATTTACAGCACATCTTGCAAAATGCAGTGGGATGGGGGGGGGGGGGGGGGGGTTCCTTCTGACATTTAAATACATTTCTGCTTCAGTATAAATGCCATAATAAAACGCGCCCTCTTTTTGATGTGTGGCTTTACTTTACTCGCTAGATTATAAATAATCAAATTAAACCGCTAGCAGACAGACTATTGAAAGGAAGCCCTCACAGTGCTGCAAGGACCTACAATAAATTGCAAAGCAATGTGCGGACAGCCTTTCAAGCACTGAAAGGATTACAGAAGCGTTTCTGGCTAATAAAAAATAACAAAATATAAAGACTACAATTACACAGTATAAACAGCGTATGCGGGAATATTGGCATTGCAGTCTAGATGTATTATATTGAAGGGGTCGGGTTTACCCCATTGGCAACATCACCTTAAAAACAAACCTAAATTCTGTAAAAAAAAGCTGTGTGTGCTGTGCACGCGCATAGTAAGTGAAACTTCTTTGACTTTTGTCACAGAAATTGTATTTGTGTTTGTGATGTTTTAATTAAAAATCAAAATACAATTTCATTGACAAAACGCAAATAAATTTGACTTATAACGCGCGTGCTCGGCACACATCCCCTGTATTAGCTATTTGCACTAAGTGTGAATTCCTCGTGTGTGCGTGTGACTGAGAGTGTGCGTGTGACAGAGAGTGTGCGTGTGACAGAGAGTGTGCGTGTGACAGAGAGTGTGCGTGTGACAGAGAGTGTGCGTGTGACAGAGAGTGTGCGTGTGACAGAGAGGGTGCGTGTGACAGAGAGGGTGCGTGTGACAGAGAGGGTGCGTGTGACAGAGAGGGTGCGTGTGACAGAGAGGGTGCGTGTGACAGAGAGTGTGCGTGTGACAGAGAGTGTGCGTGTGACAGAGAGTGTGCGTGTGACAGAGAGTGTGCGTGTGACAGAGAGTGTGCGTGTGACAGAGAGTGTGCGTGTGACAGAGAGTGTGCGTGTGACAGAGAGTGTGCGTGTGACAGAGTGTGTGCGTGTGACAGAGTGTGTGCGTGTGACAGAGTGTGTGCGTGTGACAGAGTGTGTGCGTGTGACAGAGTGTGTGCGTGTGACAGAGTGTGTGCGTGTGACAGAGTGTGTGCGTGTGACAGAGTGTGTGCGTGTGACAGAGTGTGTGCGTGTGACAGAGTGTGTGCGTGTGACAGAGAGTGTGCGTGTGACAGAGAGTGTGCGTGTGACAGAGAGTGTGCGTGTGACAGAGAGTGTGCGTGTGACAGAGTGTGTGCGTGTGACAGAGTGTGTGCGTGTGACAGAGTGTGTGCGTGTGACAGAGTGTGTGCGTGTGACAGAGTGTGTGCGTGTGACAGAGTGTGTGCGTGTGACAGAGTGTGTGCGTGTGACTGAGTGTGCGTGCGACTGAGTGTGCGCATGACTGAGAGTGTGAATTCCTTGTGTGTGTGTGTCAATTAGTGTCTGTGTGTTTGTATATATGTGTGTGTGTCAGTCAGTGTATGTGTGTCAGTCAGTGTGTGTGTGTGTATGTGTGTCAGTCAGTGTTTGTGTGGTGTGTATGTCTCTTTCTGTGTCCTGTCTGTGTCCTGTGTCCTGTGTCCTGTGTTCCCGTCACCCCCCCCCCCCCGCCCCCCGGAGGTACACGACCGCGGCGCAGTCCCCATTCTCTACCCCTGGTAGAGCTGCGTGTCCTGCTGCAGCCAGGTCCACACAAGGGGGTTACAGGAGGGCACGGTAATGTGCGTGGGGCGCTCTTCCCTCTGATTATGCTGTGGAGGACGCATAGCACAACAGCCTCTTCTGCCGCCATCACTGCTGCGCATGCGCGGCATAGGAGCGGCAATGGCGGAAGTTCACTCGCCCCCGATACACAGTTGCGCAGCACGCAGACCCCGCAGCCATTGTTGGCTTCCTCCGGCAGCCAGGTCAGCGGCCTCCAGCCCCACGGGGAGCCGATGTAATAATGCATCTGGGGGGAATGGCACATGTGCTGGAGCGGCCGGGGCTGAGGGGAGGGGTTAGCCATCAAAACACAACAGCGCATGCGCGGCATGGCAGCGAGAACGGCGGCCATTAGTAGCGGCGCCGGCGGCAAGCCGCATATGTCAGCGGCCGTGTGGGGAGTGCGGCGGCCATCAGGCCGTTAGGAGCGGCGACGGCGGCAATAGCCGCATTGATTTTTGGAGCGGGTGTGATGTCAGTGTTGGGGTCGGGCTGAGCCAGAACACAGCCCGGCATCAACTGCCAGCACTGACGTCACATCCGTTTCATTTCTGTCTCCACAATTCTTTTTTGCCCTAGTTCGAATAAGGTGCCACTAAGGAAGTTTCACTACAACAACCCATAGCTTTGCTAATATGTCCTAGCACAGTTGGTCTAGTCAGTTCTGGGGTTCTTGGTACAAAGGCCGAGAAAACCCTAAAAACAGTTTGCCTGTGAGCGGCATTTATAAACATTTCAGATGCACGGCACTGCCATTTTATCAGATATTAATACATTTTGCATCTAAGAAAAATACAGGTATGCTTTGTGCTCTCTTTCTTATGTTTTTTAATATTAATAGCAGGAGAGCATTTGTAACACCCTTTATAAACATTGGTGATTTATTTTTTTTTGTGCCCTTTCCAAGAGCAAACGAAACATAAAAAGCAGATAATTAAGCAACTGGCGTATTCTCCAAGCACGTTTTTCAGCATGATTGTGAATTTTGGCAACAGAATCAGCAGATCAAGACAGCAGTAACATGCATTACAGAAAATCCTGGCAATTACTTTGCATTGTTCCAGAAAAAGCCAGACAGTTACCTCCAATCCATCTTCTCTACTAAAAAGGCACAGATAAGGAAACCCGTTCGGTTAAAGCCATGAGTGCAGTGAACACCTAAAAAAAAAATAAAAAGAAGCTTTAACAGATCCAGTCCTAGATATGTTAAAATAAACAAACAATAGGTAAAAAAGGGAATGAGATGAATACAAGTATTTTATTAAAATATATATATATATATATATATATATATATATATATATATATATATATATATATATATATATATATATATGGAACACACAATAGATGCCGCAATCAAATCACCCTTGTGTGATTAAATAATCAGTAACCAGAGGTCAAGGTAAAAGGTAACCCTCTGGTGGTGCTACCGACCCAAAGGAATAATATGACTAAAAAGGAGGGAGAGTAGGGTCAAAAAGGTGCACTCAAATGCTGAATTATGAAAAATAGAAATGGACTTTATTAACAAAGAGTATAAAAAACACAAAAGACAGACCCACACAAATCACATGTCAGATCGCTATGCGACACAACGTAAAAACATCTTTGATGTTTTTACGTTGTGTCGCATAGCGATCTGACATGTGATTTGTGTGGGTCTGTCTTTTGTGTTTTTTATACTCTTTGTTAATAAAGTCCATTTCTATTTTTCATAATTCAGCATTTGAGTGCACCTTTTTGACCCTACTCTCCCTCCTTTTTAGTCATATATATATATATATTGACAGCTCATGTTGAAAGTGTTTGCACACATTGGAGTCCAGATGTTTAGGGTGAGTGAGGCCACGGTTATACCAGATGCCACTGAGCAGCAGCGCAATCCGGTGATGTCACAATCATGCCGTCACCGAGCGGCATCTTGATCAAGGAGAAGAGGCAGTGAGGAGACAAGGTTGGCATGGCGGAGGCGTGGCCGTGAGGGGTTCGCCCTCATTGGCTGAATCACGCGGCCATCGCCTGCCAGAAACTAATTTCAAAGTCTCTTCAGGAGTCTGCCGCCCTGCAGCTCCAGGCGGCACGCACGTCGCTAATGGTATGTAAACCAACATAGGATGTCTGCCATTTGTTTCTGGTATAATCACGGCGTTATACTGCGCGTAGCTCTTAATTTAGTATCCTTTCCTAATTGGTTCCCTGAAACGGTAGCGGTTTATCAATAAAATCAGATGACATTATTAGAACAAACAAAATACCCGTTGTCACTCAAAACATTTTGACTTTTCTTTTTTTTGTAAAAGGACAAGCACCTCATTTTAACCATTAGTCACTGATGCTGGTTAACTTTGTTCTCAAATGGAAATGCATTTCATATAGAATATGTGCGAACATGTTTTTTGTAGAAATATTTAAAGGTTACCAATATCAACGTTTATGCATAATGCCAACTTATCAAGGGTAACTATTTTGTCATCCTACAGTACCTTTTCCTTACTCGAGGTGGAACGCTAGCCCCATCTAGTGGCAATTTTACAACATTCCACAAAGCAGTAATTATTGGCTTATCAAGTGGTGTAATTCTACTAAAGACAATTCATCATGTAATGTCTTCTTACACAAAAAATCTATTTGAAGAGGTGTTCAGTAATAGTCTACACTAAAATCCCTTTAATAAAGTAATTCCCAAGTTATAAACAGTCACATCTTTACCAACCAACCATTCTCAAAGTACAGAGAAGGTACAAGTGTTCTGTATGTTTGTGTGTATATAAACAAACATACATATCTGTACATATGCGTGTATATATGTATGTATACGGGCATATGTGTGATGTGTATATATGTTTGCATGCGTGTACACACACACACACACACACACACGAGAAAAACTTTGTGAACCCCTTAGGATTTTCACATATTTCAAACCTAAAATGTTATTCGATCTTAATAATAAAGATAAGCTGATCAAACAAATGACACAAAACAGGATACTTTTTCAACATTTATTTATCCACAAGTGATTCAACATTCAATATCCATGTGTGAAAAAGTATGTGAACTTTTAGATTCAGTATTTGGTAGCACCCCCCTGAGCAGCAATGACTTCAACTAAGCGTATACTGTAACTGCTGATCAGTCTCTCAACAGTTTTGAGGAATTTTGGTCAATTCCTCTTTACACAATTGCTTCAACTCAGTGACATTTGAGGGCTTCCTTTCATGGACAGCTCACTTCAGGTCCTGCCACAACAACATTTCAATGGGGTTTAGGTCCAGACTTTGACTAGGCCTTCCTGAAATGCGGAATTTCTTCTTCTGCAGCCATTCTTTTGTAGATCTGATTGTATATTTAGGATCATTGTCTTGCTGCATGACCCACTTTCGCTTCAGCTTCAGCTCACAGACAGATGGCCTGACATTCTCCTCTAGAATCTTCTGATAAAAGGCAGAATTCATGGTAGTGTCAATGATGGCAAGCTGTCCAGCTCCTGAGGCAGCAAAGCAGCCCCAAACCATCACACTCCCACAACCATGCTTGACGGTTAGGATGAGGATCTTCTATTCGAATGAAGCGTTTGGTTTTCGCCAAAAATAACTTTTCTCATTGAGGCACAATACGTTCTACCTTTGACTCGTCTGTGCTGAGAATATTGTTCCAGAAGTCTAGTGGATCCTCTATGTGCTCTTTGGCGAACTTCAGACAGACAGCAGTGTTCTTTTTATTGTTATTTAAGAAAAGACTGGTTTTGATTAAAGACGTTTATCATGGAAAAACTATGGAATTTCCCTAATTATCATTGAGGTTCACAAACTGTTTCATACAAACACACAAACACACACACACACACACACACACACACTTCGCTCCACCTCCGAAGTTTTAAAAAAGCAGGAGCAGGGGTTTTTTTTTTATGTATGTGCTATATGAAACATTGAGATAGATGGATGTACATACATACATATATACATACATACACACAATAAACCATTTTTTCCTCCATATCACATCTGCAAGAAATGTAAGATACTTGGTAATCAAGTTTCTAACATTCAGATTAGGCAGAAACACCACTTCCCAAAGTGTACACGGATGGTAAAATAGGGGCATAAATAGCTTAATCAAATGCCTTGGTGTTCTTTGTACGCAAATTCTCTTACGGTTTCAAGAAGCAAGACACACTTTTGCCCTCCTAATGCAATTAAAAATAAACAGCAGCATTCTTCCGCACCTAAATTACATGTTGCCATCTTGTATCTATAAAACAAAGACCCAAGCTGTTTTTCTGTGTACGATGTGATGCACCCTTGAATCACTTTATGTAAGTGCTGCTACTTCAAATCAATACAGGCAGTCCTCAGTTATCCAACACAATGCGTTACTCAAAATGGCGTTGGATAGCGAAACGTCTTAAAGCGAAACACATTTTCCAGGAACACTGTTTAAATGAAAGGTTCCGTTCCTGAAAATACCATTTTTAACACTAAAATACACCAAATATTTTACGCAGGCAATAAGATATGCAGCACACACATAAATTATATACTGTATTATATTTAGCGTTGGATAAGCCGTTTTGGCGTTGTAAAAATGAATTTAGGTATGCATTGCATAGCGTTGGATAAGCCATTCGCTGTAAAACGAAGCGTTGTAAAACGAGGACTGCCTGTATTTTGAACAGTAAAACAACCTCTTTACTGATTAATGTTGGAATTCTTGACATCAGTAGATCTACTAGATCAGGGGGTGGCCAACCCCAGTGCTCAAAGGCCACCAACAGTTCAGCCTTTAAGGATATTCCTGCTTCAGCACAGGTGGATCAATCAGGGCTCTTTGTCATTGTCTGAGCCACCTGTGCTGAAGCAGGGATATCCTTAAAACCTGACCTGCTGGTGGCACTTGAGGACTGGAGTTTGCCACTCATGTCTTAGGGCATTATATCTAAGGCTGCGCTTATAGTGCCGGCGACGTGGCCCGAAAACAAATGCATTGCCGCCGCGTGCGCTTATAGTAAGCGTGGTGGCGACAATGCGATGGAGCGACGTTGCCGTCGCTAAAACTGGTAGCCAGCAAAATTTGATTTTTCAAGGGCTATCGCCTCACGTGACGGCCCTTGAACCAATCAAATGGCCGGAAACCCGCGCCGCCGCCACCCGGCGAAATATAACTTTCACCAGTGGTGACGGGTGACGGCGACACGACGGGTGACATCGACGGCACTATAGGTGCGGCCAAAAGGAAGTCATAGAAAAAGCATATAGTGTAATGTGGTATATGTCATTAACATACGCTGCATCACAGCACAGTGGGGGATGTCACATGAACACCGAGGTGGTTAAAACAATTGACATAGAAGCAAGACCCTGATTTGAGATGTGGTGCCAGCTCATTGGACGTGTCTATGTTTCTCCTATGCAATAAAAAATAAGCACCTGTATCCAATCTAAATTGGCAGCACTTTATTGCCAGCCACATCAAGCCCAGATTCACTGCAAGCCCAGATTCACTGCAAGCCCAGATTCACTGCAAGCCCAGATTCACTGCAAGCCCAGATTCACTGCAAGCCCAGATTCACTGCAAGCCCAGATTCACTGCAAGCCCAGATTCACTGCAAGCCCAGATTCACTGCAAGCCCAGATTCACTGCAGACATGGATACAATTCTGGATTGCTTATGTATACGGACGAAATAATCTTTCTTGCATCATCAAAAAAGAAAATGTTGTTCATGCTTCTGTGGATTTGTATAGTGTGTGATGCGTGATGGATATTAGTTGAAGGAGAAAAGTAATCCTTTATTGAAGCCTGCGACTTCCTACTTACTGCGGGCTGTTTCATAGCCCTTCCTAACACTATACAGATTCTAAAATAATAAAAGCAACAAAATAATGTATTTTGCTTGTGTACACAGGAACCAGAACAAAGAAGACACCACACACACCAATAGAAATGAAACACCATGATATATTGGAAAGAGAGTACAAAGTGTTACAATATAGAAAAATATTAGGGCCACAAGGTAAATATCAATAGATAATTGAGAAAAATGAGAAACAGAGTTGCAACATAGGCTTATCCTTGGGGTGGGGACCACATACCGTTTCAGGGTGCAGCCCCTTCGTCCGATGCCACCCAATGAAGGGGCTGCACGCCAAGGGTATGTTTCAACGGATTGTTTCTATTTTTTCTCAGTGTCTCCTTTTTTTCTAGTTCCAGTATATCCTTATTAGGTGGCTTAGAGTTTTTACACCTTAGACACTTGCACCCATTCAATTAGAATCAACTTTAAATTGTTGGATGTTCCTTTTTCCATTCTCCCTGTTTGCTTGTGTATGTACACTTCACATGTAAACTTCCCAACTCAAATAAAAGGTTTCGAATGGATAAAAACAACAGTAAAATGAATATAAAATACACAATCACAAGACCATAAACAAAATGAATGTCTTCCCCCCAAAAAAATGCAATCAGCCTTTAGTGACTTAAAGAACAGTGACCGTGAGTTTCAACTATCGCACTAGAGCCGGGTGTATTCTGCTTCCGAGACACGATTATTCAGTACAACAGAAACATAGAAAACACACAGCAGATAAGTATCATTTGTCTCACCCTCTCTTCCTATGCTACCTGCATTAAACACAGAAACATTGAAGACTTTATAGTTGGAATTTCTACCAGGGTGTACATGTGGACACCCTTTTGTTGGTCTGTATAGGTCTTCAGTTTAATGAAAGCACACACACAAACACACGAGCAGGTCTCAGCCATAAACAAGACCAGGGCCTGTAGCACTGAATTCCAGCGGTGTCAGTTTTGGGGTACAAACATACCCTATGAAGTTTTTTTTTTTACAATATAAATGTTGCTAGTATAAATTATTGGTAATGGCATGTGGCAAATGGGAAAGCTGAACAAGGCATAGAAAAAAGGTTTCGTTATGATAAAAGAATGCATTGCTTAGTTATAGTTTGTTATAGCTTTTTATAGACAACATTTCAATTTCATTCACTATACATTAAATATGTTTATTAAGTGTACTCCGCACTTTTGAGTCCTTGCTAGCCTGTATACAGATATTTTTCAGACAATCGATACTTAATATCCATTTACAGAATATGTACTTGGTCCGGTACAACTTCTATCCATGGGCAGATCTCTTTGATGTGTGTCATCTGCTAGAGATGTCCTTTAAATTACCTTTTTTTTTAATGCATATTCTTTTTATTATTATTTAAGTCTTGCATTTGTTTTGTTCATTATAGATATTTTTTTTTTGATGAAAAAAATGTATACAATTGCTGTCCTCCTAATATTTGGGGGCCGCTTTTGGTGTTCTGCAACTGGACTTTACCAAGAAGGGAATATGCATTGGAATTCAACACCATTAGTGTTTGAACACTACAACTTGGTTATATATGCTTGGCAAGTATTATGTAGTGTGTCCATATATCCATCTAGATAGAGGGATGCATGTTTATCTGATAAAACTTGAGTAATCTCATTCAAGTAATTTAGCTGTATGCATGCTCATATTCAATTGTATATATTTGATAATGACTGGATCTTTCAAAAAGCAAATACAGTTTTGATGCACTGATAATAGGTTTACTGACCTTTGCCCTTACTATGGGGGGGAAATTGTCCTGTATTTTGACAACTTTTTTTTTTATTATTGCACCTAATGTGCTTGTATTATAGTAACTAATGGGGTCATTCTGCAGTGGTGTATGTTTTATCTTTCTTTTTGATTGGATAGGAATTGTCTTGAATCTAGAGAATAGTGCGAATCTGTGTTGTATCAGAGCATACTTTCTGGAATTCATTTTGATTTAATTAAGGTGTATGTTAGTATACTTCACTTAATATGTGCACATTTTTGAAATTGTTGGGATATATGTATTTTTCACAATCATCTGTATATCTTGTATATGTATTTTTTTCTCATTTATTTGGATTTGGGATTTGACCATTACATTAAGGTCCCTTTATACAGATCTATCCGATGTGTTGGTATTGATGGTTGGGCATAGAGTGGTAGCGATTATTCCTAATATCCTTAGGGATTTTTGGGGAACTTCTCTACTTTTTTACTATAATGCTGACAATATGAAGACATACTCAGGCTCTTCGACTAACTTAGATTGCTTATAACTATTAGGCAGCATGGATAAGTCTATCTGTTATGATAATAGGATTTGGATCAGTATACTGTACATCGGTAGGATCTAACAGAAATCATGGGGCAATTCCACTCCACTATATACTTGTATTATTTTTTAAGCAGTTTGTTCATGGATCTTAGGTCTGGTAGATATTTTATACAATGTCAAGTGGTATATTTGTATACATTTTGTCACCTGGGACTGTATATATACAGTGATTTTATAGCATTGTATTTTATTCGTTTTTGTGTTTATTGTTATGTGTTAATTGTATTAGAGCCTTTAGCTTTCTGCTGATTTAGTTTGCATGTTGTTTCATTGTATTTGTTCACCTGTGATTGATTGAATAATTACTGATTGCTGATTATAGCCTAAGGGTATATAAATAAGCTATACCCATACACCAACTATACCCCTGAGGAAGTGAGTTGTCTCATGAAACGCGTAGGGTGGTGGTTAGTGACTTTTTTTGGAGTGCCATCAGCGTGTCATTAGCAGAGAAACGTTGGGGGTAATTGCTTTCCTACCCGGTCGCAAGTGGACTGTGAATTTCGGAGTACAGCAGTGAGAGAGCTGCACTTCTGTGTATGAGTGCGCACCCCCCTGGGAGTTTGCAGTCGGTACACAGAGTGGTCCCACGCGGCTACGGGTCGCAGGAGGGGAATCCAGCACAGGCAGTGTTGTCCTTACGGATTACTATTGGATTGGCGGTACACGCAGCAGCAGGACCTGCCACCATCTGGATTAATGTCTGATTTCCTGAGCTGGACCCCGAGTCTGTGGAAGAAATATCCCTTGTGCCCTTTTGTAAGTAGGGTTTCAATTTTTCCCCCCATCTGGAGCTGAGCACCCAAGTCCCTAATCCAGTGTAAGTCATATAATTTTATCAGAAAGTGTATTTTATTAAAATCAGGTTTTTTTTTTATTTATCAATAGGTGTTGTGGTGTTTGAGTTAGTATATGTATTTTGGTTTGTCATTTCAACCTTTTTTCTTTTGTATATGTATATATACACACAATTTTTTTTTAATTTACGAGTGTCTTACAGTTATACACTATACACTATGATTGGTCTCTGATTTTCTTTCCACATGTATGAGACAACGATCAAGACTCTATAAAGGACTTCTAGTTTCAACAGGACTGGACTTTTCCACTTTGGTCAGGTCTTTTTCACTGAACTATTTGATGTGTGTGTGTGTGTGTGTGTGTGTGTGTGTATGTGTGCGTGTGTATATGTGTATGCAACACCCTTTCCTCACCTCCTAAGGCAGATAGAAGGGGGAATATGGTGTTCATGGTGCTCACCTGCAGGTATCCAGAAGCCTGGGCCTCCACAAGGCAGGGAGCTTGGAGGGTAGATATTCTTTTTCACAGGATATGGTGCAGCACCTCCACTTGCAAGGGCTCTGTCAGAGGCAGGGGTGACCCCTTGCAGGAACTTGCAGATCAGTAACTTATTACAGACTGCCAGGGACTTTGCAAACGTGTTGAGGTTTATTGTCAGGAGGATCAGCATGAACAAACAGCAACAAATCGGGGCAGGTTTTAGCTCCCTGTAGGTCATCAGAACTAGCACCTCACACTACCCCTTCCACGTGTAGGATGGCTTCAGCACACACACACACACACACAGACACACACACACACACACACACACAGACAGACACACACGCGCGTTAGGGTAGCTGCTCTTGGTCTCCTAGCTCCAGGACCCCACAGTTGGGAATCTCCCTCCTCTACGCAAGGAGAAAGGCTTCCCCATTATTCTCCTGCCTGATTATATGGCTTGCTGCTCTGCTTGGCTTCCCTGGGGTATATACTCTGGCACAACTGGGCCCCACTTAACCCAACTCACTTTCTCATGCCTCTCTTCACGCAGGACCCCAGGACACACCTCATCCTAAAGGGCAGACCCACTATTTATATACCCTGGGGGTGTGAACCTTTCCTTCCCAAGTCTCTGGGCAAAACAAAGTGTTGCACAGCATCACCTCACTGGTCACATGAGCGGCTAGAATCTTCCTAGCTCTGAGTCATGCCTCATGTGCAGGAAGCTGCTACATTGTAGCCTAGCTAAGAGCAGGACCAAGTGTAAGGAGTTTAACCCCTACACTGCCAGAGTGCTGACCTAGCCTACATGCTAAAAGGGTCTGGTTTTAGCAAGGGGGCTACATGTATATGTATATGTAATGTGAAAGACTGATAGAGGTGGGCCTCAAGGAGGGGGCACTAGGATCTAAGCAGCCATTTTATCTGTTCAGGTTATGACAGAAGTGAGAATGTAGTTTCGCTCTCTGTGGACCGGCCTTCGCCTGCAGCTGCAAAGGAAGATAGGAATGCATGGGCCTCAAGGTTAGCGCCAGGCAGTGCCAGTAGAGATAAGAAACTATTTCTCCTGTTTCTATGCAGTATCCCCACTAGAGGAATGTACTAGTTAACAAGCTCCAGATGTCAGTCAAATATAGGGTAAAGGTTATAGAGATAGATAAGTGCCTGTATAAGGATTCTGGGATTTTATGTTGTTTTTCTTATAAGTTTTAGTTATTATTCATGATGTGCAAGTCACCACCCCATAAAGGGGGCGTAGATGCTTGTATTGGGTATAAGTATTATCTGCAATTGTATTCATACAGAGAGTTTCTGTAAGCTTTCTCCCTGTGTACACTTGCATACAATAAAGACTCACTTGTTATTCTGAACCCGCATTGTAATATTTTTTTACCTCTTTCACAGTTGGCGCCCGAATAGGAATCCCAATACCTCGGAAGCAGAAGCCTGGACGGACTAGGCTCCTTGATCACTCAAACCTGAGCCCATATGAATCAAGGTACGTTTAAATAGTTTGAGTGATTTGTAGAGAGAACTGTCTTGAGGGGTATTCTATCCGAGTGACGGGGTTCTTAACTCAAGTGAGTTATTATATTTATATATCATTATTACTGTTTTATTGTACTTCACTGTCGCCATATAAAAGGTGTAAGGTTATACTACCGTGTTGCCAAATGCAACGGGACTAGGTAAGAGTTCTAAGTGTATAATATGTGTTCAGGTCCGGTACATAAGTTGGTGAGAAAATATAATAAAGGGACGGTCCCCGGACTGACAAACCTGTGTTTTGGTAAGGAGACTCCGAAAGGAGGTACCATTGGTTTTACTCTGAGCACAACAGGTCCTTGATTGTATCTTTACTCGTCTTATATCAACATGTATTCCGGAACCTAGGTAGTACATAATCAATTACATTTGTTTGGGTAACGGATGTAGTACATAATCAATTAAATTTGTTTGTGTAACGGACAAATATGGGAAACTTAAATTCTCACACCGACCAAAGGGTCGCCGTTAGAAACGGTGTCTAAATTATATGGGACAGAAGTAGGGAAATTCCATTTTTTTAAAATTGTTAGACAGAACGGAGAAAATTTAAGAGAATAGTTATTGTTGGCCACTAGATGGCAGCTTTAACCTCCTTATTTTATGTAGTTTGCGTAAGACTTTATTGAATACGCACAAAAAAATTACTAGGGATGATTTTTATGAGGCTTTGTAGCTGAATTTATGCTTGGTATTTCCCGGCTAATTGACGCTTCAGAGTCAGGCATGTGAGTATAAATTGTATCCCTCTTCCCCACAGCAATAAGTGGCTGAGTCACGTTATAATACAGAAGCAGTCTCGGTGCCGGCAATTTATTGTTGTGCCCTTGACAAGAGCTGTAAGAATGGACCTGAACATGCTAATGAATTGTACCTGAGTGAATCCTATATGTAAGTTTTGTGTGAGAGTTGAATAATGGGAACGCTGGTTTATTATATGTATACAAAATTACTATCCAGGAACTTGCGTGCTTACAAAAATAAGATTATTATTAATTGCGCGTGATGAAGTTTACATTTTTTTTAAAAGGTGTGTAGACCCATTACAATATGAAGAGAGAGAGAGATATAGAGAGAGATATAGAGAGAGATATAGAGAGAGATAGAGATAGAGAGATAGAGATAGAGAGAACAAAGAAAGGGAAGATCATTTGATCTTTACCATTTTTAAATAAAGCCCGGTCACTGGTAAAATTTAAGGATTTATTCGTTCTGGCCAGACGATAAACTTCTTAAAACCAGAAAAGACATTATTTTCCCTCTGCTCTATTTCCACCTCAAGAAAGGATAGAGAGTCAGAATAGCAGCCCAGACAGACCCCCTTCTCCAGCTTAACGAATGTGGAGAGACACATTCCAGAAACGAAAGTTAACTAGAAGCTCTGTAGCTTCAAATTAGTTTTAAAAGCAGGTTAGTTATAATATGAGGCGAGAACAGGTTCAGATTAGATTATTGGCACTACAGAATAGAATGGCTCTAGACTATATGATAGCTTCAAAGGGGGGCGTATGTGCCCTTGTCAAAGAACAGTGGTGTGTGTTTATCCAAGACCAGATTGGCAAGGTTTAACATGACCTAGAAAAGATAGGAGAAATACAGGAAAGATTGAGGAAAGGTGGAGATGGAGCATGGGATCCTTTGAGCCTTGGCGGATGGTTTGGATTCCTGCGAGCGAAACAGATGAATGCTTTGTTGTGTGTGTTTGTACTTATCATCTATGTGTGCGTGACTTGCTGCAAGAGTCTGATCCACAAATGTGTTACCTCTCCCACTGATATGATGACCCTTCTGTCTGACCAGGAAAACACGGTCATCTGCAGTCTCCCGAAGAAAGAAGATGGCGACCTAACTTTGGAAGATATTCTGTTCACAGCACCATACGAGACTGTAACAGGGAAAGGCAGCCTTCCTTTTCCCTCCTTGTATGAGAATCATGAAACCAACGAGCACCATCAGATGCAGGAGCACACCAAATTGCAACCCTATGCGTCTCTGGACTAACATCATGCCAGTAATTCTCAAAACAAGTGTTTTTAAGAATAAAAAGTGGGGACTGTGAAAAACTGATAGAGGGGGGTCTCAAGGAGGGGGCACTAGGATCTAAGCAGTCATTTTGTTTGTTCAGGTAATGAAAGAAGTGAAAATTTAGTTTTCGCTCTGTGGACCAGCCTTTGTCTACAGCTACAAAGGAAGATAGAAATGCATGGGCCTCAAGGTTAGCGCCAGTTGAGATAAATTATTTATCCTGTTTCTATGCAGTATCCCCACTAGAGGAATGTACTAGTGAACAAGCTCCAGGTGTCAGTCAAATATAGGGTAAAGATTATAGAGATAGACAAGTGCCTGTATAAGGATTCTGGGATTTTAGGTTGTTTTTCTTTTAAGTTTTAGTTATTATTCATGATGTGAAAGTCACCACCCCATAAAGGGGGTCTAGATGCTTGTATTGGGTATAAGTATTATCTGCAATGTTATTCCTACAGAGAGCTTTTGTAAGCTTTCTCCCTGTGTACACCCTGTATACAAAAAAGACTCACTTGTTATTTTGTAATATTTTTTTACCTCTTTCACAGTAACATGGCTGGACCAGATTGCCGCTCTGCCTCCTGTCATGTAAAGTACAGAAAAGCCCGGGCGCTACCTCAAAAGATTGACTAATGGGGTGATACAATTCTAATGATAGAACAATACAACCTTAAAGGGTACTTTAAGGTCCCCTCTACTTCCGATTCTCTTCCCGCTGCTCAAACCCCAAAGAGGACCTATCCAGGATCCTTAGTGATATGGGGAAACAAACAAAAAATGGGGGAGCACAGGTTGAGGGACTATACAGACGTTTATAAAACTGCACGGTATAGAGCTGTGCGTTGAAATTTAGTAAGGTGTGCAATAACGTAAACACTTACACGGCCTTGTGTAAATGCTTTCACATCAAGGTGTCTTTACTTTAGGTGTCTTCTCTCCAGTGTTCTTTCCGCTTATACTTTTCTTCTCCTCTGTTGTGTAGTTGAGTGTTCCTGGTCTTCTCCACACGAATGATTAGCGATGTTGTCCTCAGGATTAAATGAAACGAGAACAAATAGCGTAAGGAACAATACAGGAAATAAAATGAAATATAGCTGGGGTAGACAACTGTATTAAAATAAAAAAAACAGATGATTACTGCATCCACTCACACGGGCAAGCGTGAGTGATCTCTGGAGGGAGGAATCTTTTAAGGCACCTAACTGCAGGGCTGTCACATCCCCCACCTGCTCCTTTGTACCATATAGATAGGGAAAGAAGGGGTAATGGGGCGGAGGTTGATTTAGAATGTAACCCCGTAAGGTTAATGATAGACTCACACGGCCATGTGTGAGTATAAACTCTGATTGGTATCTCTTCTCCCCTTCTCCCCAACGCGTTTCGCCCTTCTTGGGCTTCCTCAGGCTCCTCAGGAGCCTGAGGAAGCCCAAGAAGGGCGAAACGCGTTGCTAGTATCCCTGAGACTTTTTTTTACCACTACAGCCACCGTCGGAAGCAGGAGGCAGGAGCACAGCAGACCAACCGGACGCGGAGAGTTAGCTGCGCACTTGAGTATCCTGCACAAACATTTTCCGATGGACTGGCTGTGTTTATGCACACCTAGCTCTTGAGTCATTTTGACTAAGTGCTTTTTTAAATGTTTTGTTAGGACTTTGTCCCGTTGTTGTTAATAAAATATCACGCTTTTCAACCTCTGCACCCTTGTGTATCATCGTGTGATCCAGGCACTATTTGAGTGGTTCAACAAACTCAGTTGAAGGTTTGGATTTGAAGTTCCAGTGAGGGGAGAAGAGATACCAATCAGAGTTTATACTCACACATGGCCGTGTGAGTCTATCATTAACCTTACGGGGTTACATTCTAAATCAACCTCCGCCCCATTACCCCTTCTTTCCCTATCTATATGGTACAAAGGAGCAGGTGGGGGATGTGACAGCCCTGCAGTTAGGTGCCTTAAAAGATACCTCCCTCCAGAGATCACTCACGCTTGCCCGTGTGAGTGGATGCAGTAATCATCTGCTTTTTTGATTTTAATACAGTTGTCTACCCCAGCTATATTTCATTTTATTTCCTGTATTGTTCCTTACGCTATTTGTTCTCGTTTCATTTAATCCTGAGGACAACATCGCTAATCATTCGTGTGGAGAAGACCAGGAACACTCAACTACACAACAGAGGAGAAGAAAAGTATAAGCGGAAAGAACACTGGAGAGAAGACACCTAAAGTAAAGACACCTTGATGTGAAAGCATTTACACAAGGCCGTGTAAGTGTTTACGTTATTGCACACCTTACTAAATTTCAACGCACAGCTCTATACCGTGCAGTTTTATAAACGTCTGTATAGTCCCTCAACCTGTGCTCCCCCATTTTTTGTTTGTTTCTCCTGTCATGTAAATCCTGATAGCTACAGACTGTGGCAGGTAATCCTGTGCGCTTCGATACCCACTCATTCTGACTCCCTGAGTGACTGAAGTGGTATAGGCATAGACATAGGACATTCGACATAGGAATCTGTGTGCATCCTGTCATGGTGCAGATCCTGTGCCCTCCCTTTCTGAGCCTCAGGGAAGAAGTGCAAATTTGTAGTTAGTCCAGTTTCACCCCTCGTAGGGAGTGGAAGTGTGTTCAATCTCCTCCTGGCTGGGAGGGAGATAGGCCAGTCAGTCCCTCATGGGTTGGCTGGCCAAGGAAGATCTAAAGCCTCCATTAGAAGAGAGCCAGCACCATCCAGAGGCCTGAAACCCTCTGTAAACCTTGCATCCGCTGTGAGAACATCTACAGCGACTGCTTAAATAAAGCCCCTATGTTTTATATACCCCTGTCTGAGCTCTCAGTCTATTGGGCAGGTACAGAGCGTGGGGAGGCAGGGCACTGGTCTCACTGCCCGGCGGAGCATATGTTTGTGGACACTGATCGCAGCAATGCGCCGGGAGAACCAGCAGCTCAGCTGTGGCTGATTCTTTCCCCAGCTGCAGGAAGAGCTACGATATCTGCTTAGCATCTTACAGGCTACGGGTGCTGGTTTCTCTCTTCCCCCTGTAACACAGCTTACCATTGTAGCCCGGTAGCTAAACTGCTGCTGAATTTTACTGCGCACAATTAGTTATAACAACTAGAGCTACTACACTATATATACTTTCTCCCGTGGCCAGGGGGTAGTATTATTAGTATCCAAAACAGAGACTGTAGCCCTCATTACTGAGGACTTATAGCTATCTGATGCTGCCACATCACTAGACCGATATTAGGGGTCTATTTAGAAGTAGCGATCTACTATCATTAGTATAGTCTTAGATTGCCACTCAGAGAGCATTTCAGTATACAATAAGGGTTGAACACTATGATTTCAATGATATAGAACATAAACTATACCTTAGGAGAGCTATTTAGGGGACTGTAATACTACTATTTAAACTACAGTTCCAAGCTCCGATAGGAAATTAAACCCTAATTTTTGCTCCCTTTTTACTCATTTCATTGCACCATTTATTTTAATTATATGTATTCTAATAAAGATTATTTTTAATATTGACATTCACCACTACTGATACTTGAGTGCTAATGCAAATTGAGTACTTTCTTTCTTTGGTATATCTATTGGGCAGGGGGAAAGAAGTCTGTTCCAGTGGGAGACTCTCTCTGGATCTCCTGGAGCCGGAGGCGCTGTCACCAGAAAAGGGAATCTCAAGATCATCAAAAGCCGGTCCTGTTCCCCCACTACATCACGGACACTCAGCTCTCCTGGACTCTCACAGTTATGCCAGCACCACAACAGCAGTAGCCATAGTAGTATCTTCCAGGGGGCAGGGGTACATGTGTTACATACATTATACACACATACACACACACACACATAATTGTATCAGTAAAAAAAAGTGTCAAACAATTAAACAAGAAAAAAGATAAGTTATATTCCAAAGTAAAAAGTAGAAACACTTAACTATTTAGACGTACCTATTAGCTCGTCAGTGTTCCTTTCCATGAAACGCTCACAGAGACGAATAAACGTGTCCGTATTTTCCTGTGATGGACACTCGCCGTGTCTGAAGTATAGAAATGGGTATTCGTGAGAAAGTGAAAAATACTCTTTTTTAGAGCACATGCACATATTTTATTTTAATTGTGGAAGAGGATTATTGTATCTTTTTGTTGCAATAAAGACATTTTGAAAAGGGGTCTTTGCGCTCGTTTTCTCATACTACTCTCCTATATTATATAGGTATGAATGTACATTAAATTTTTGGGGTTTTTGAGATTGTATGTTTTAAGTGTGCTGTGTGCATACATCTATGTTTGCATATTTGTAGATGTATATGTATGTGTTTATGTAAATACATGTGCCAGTTTACATGCATGTATATATCTGTATGTACAGAGTTTGTGGTATGCATATGTATGCATCTGCGTGCGTTGTGGTATATGTGCAGCATACGTATGTATATGCGAGTGCACATGCACATTTGCACTATTGCCCGATAACATGCTTTATACTGTATAGATAAGCAGACATAAAAAATAGCTAGAGTGGGTTTTTATAGAACATATTTTTACACATTCTCTGTCTTGTCCCATTCGACTGCACTCTGCTCCCTCCTCTCCGCTGTTAATTTTCAGACCAGGCTACCTGTTTCTACCTAGGCTTATTTCCCACTTCCTGTCTACATCCATTGTAACCCGATAACCCTCTTACATACACTGTATATTATATTGTGTTTCTGTATTTCTGCCATACCCAATCAAGGACCCAGAGAGATTCGAAAGCTTGTAACATTTCAACTACTTTTTGGTCCAATAAAAGGTATCATACCACCTACTCCCTCTCCCTCCTTTGTTACTACTCTACTTCAGATGATTGAGCTGCAAGAAGGGGTTCAGCGGTGGATCCATCCTTTGTACTTTTAATATAATATACTGGACCCCTGCAGCTCTTCAGGATTCAACTCCCTGCTAAATCGTCTAAGTAAAAAAGTTGAATGCCACCGAGGTAAAAATGATTGTGTCCAAGTTAGGCCTCGGGCATGGTCAGCGCTCCGTGCTGAGGCGCGCTGGTCCTTACCAGTGAGCCCCTGCTGCCGCAATGAGAGCGGCTTTAGTAGGGGCTCGCCTACTCTTCCGCAAGCGTGCGGAATCGTAGGTCTTATCCAAATTTTAGATTTCGCGCTCATGGGAGCGCAGAGTCGGTCACGCGAGCGGTTCGCCCAATGAGGGCGAACCAGCTCCGTGACGTCACTGGCCCGCCCCCCCGACGGCGCG
The DNA here is from genome assembly GCF_040206685.1 of Ascaphus truei. Lineage (NCBI taxonomy): Eukaryota > Metazoa > Chordata > Amphibia > Anura > Ascaphidae > Ascaphus > Ascaphus truei. The sequence goes on along the minus strand of NC_134486.1, from coordinate 310,333,891 downwards.
CTAACCAAGACCAGGGAAAGCACCCGCTTTCCCTCAGCCTCAGCGCGCCTCCGTATGGCTGCAACCCTGGACCTAGCCTTAGAAAGGTCTTAAAAAAAAATTGAGTCAGAGAACACACTGTTGTGTCAGACTTGGACACCAATATCGGTATATTAGATTAATTTATTCAGCAAACTAAAGAAAAAACAAAAAGCAAGCAAACCGCGGTCATTTCTCCTGGTATATGAATCTGTCAGAATGCATTATTTGCAACCCACAACAGCAATGTATTAACCACACAACTTACCCTTTACACTGAAGTTTTATATACTTGATCCCTTCCTTTTCAATATCATTTCGGTCATAGAACCTTGTAGTATTTGTCAAATCCACCAACAGACCCATTTTTACCTTAAGAGATAAGACAGTAGAAACGTTAAATTTTTGAATAAATGTTTTATTGTTTTGGCATGAAAATTCCTGTGACAAGAACAAAGTGTTAGTATGCCAAGCTATTACACACAAAAGCAAAAACAGCATTTCACATGATGCTTCTGTTAAAGACTTAAAGAATAATTGGAATGAATGCAATTCGAGATTAGTTATGAAGACATTTTTGGAAAATTGCGAATGTTTTTTTTTTTAACTTTACACTTCTATAATTATAATCTGCCCATGGTAATGGTTTCACATTGTCAGCATTGCACCCTTTGTCAATTTCATGTACACGTGTCAATGTATGCAACCTTGCTGTAATCAGGTTATAATTGCTAAAAGTCACATTTGTGTATTGTTGTGAGATGTGTTTTCTCTAAGGCCTCGGACATGGTATGGCAGACCATGCGGACGCACGCTGAGCGGACAGACTGCCTTAAGGCGTGCTCGCGGAAGCGGGAGGGGGCGCACGTTGCGTGAGAAATCAGTTAAACTGATTTCTCAACGCAACAGACACTTCACGTGAGTGGTTCACCCAATGAGGGCGAACCAGCTCCATGATGTCACTAGGCACACACCCCCACGGCCCGTCTGGTAGCCCCCGTTTTCCCTCAGCCTCCGCGCGGGCTGCGGCACCATGTCCGCAGCCTTACATGCGTATTATATTAAATTATTTCCATTGCCGCTTTGAAAATACTTGTTCTTTCTTTTGAGTGGGGGATGGATGGTGTGGGGAAGGCATTTCCAGTCTCCAATACCTAATTGACATTATAAACATGAGACTTGAACTTAAAAAAGGCGCAAAAAAAAAAAAAAAAAAAAACACTTTGGGGAGGAGGGGCATAGAGAATAACTTCTGAAGCAACCACAAGGTCCTGGACCAAGCATTCATTCAGGTCTCACATTCTTATTCAAGCCAGAATTATTTAATTGTCTCACTTTTCTGTGCATGGACAGGTTTTTTCTGCATTGAATAACTAAACCAGGGATTTGCAAATGTAACACCAGGTGCAGTCACCAGGTCAGGTTTCAGGGACTTTCTACTCTAGTTTGCCCACACCAGGTCCTTCGTAATTACAGGCCTTAATGTTACTGAGCTGATAGCATCATGTTCAAAGTGTTCATTTTTACAATGGAACGATATGCTGAAATACAGGCCTGATCTCGGCTGTTCAAACAAGTCTGGCAGCCCCCGCGATCATAAAAGGCCAAAAGCTATTCTCAAATCACACAGCTCTACTGTAGGTTTGTTTACTAAATCAAACACAAATTTAGCTTTTAATCCTTAAAAAATTGTCCACCAGCAACTTTTAATTTGTCCGATTTTACTGTCTTCTGAGTAATAAGTAAGATACATTTTCTACACATTCAGCCCATGTACTGTATTTTTTTTTTCTCAGCAACCTCTGCTGACCTTAAAATTATGGAACAGCCAATGCAGATCAGTGATGTCGCCATGAACTGAGCCTTGTGAATAACCAAATGATGCCTGGGCCAATGAAACTCCATTTAACAAAGGGGGAGTACGGTATTTGACGGTTCTGTCCTTTCAGGGGATAAGTACATTGAAAAGCTTATTTCCGTTGATCTGCTATTCAAACTTTACATAAGTAAAGGATATTTTAAGAGCCCATCGCGGCACACTCACTAGGTTTGATATGAACTAGTGACAAGCATCTAACAATCTTTCCCCAGTACGGTTGACAGCAGGAAATCAGAGCAGCAAGACAGTTTTGGCTTCATCCTGCAGTCCAAATCCATCTTCAACTTGGAAAGCGTGAAATTGGAGAATAGGTTGGTTTTTTTTTAATAGAAAAGTTTTAGAACTAGCGTCCTATTTATATCAGTATAGCCAGATCCACACCTTTCACCAAGCTCCAACAGAGCATTGAATGAAACTGATTAAAAAACGATGCACCACTGATCTCACATTACCGATGGCTCGAATGTTACCTACATAACATACAGCACACATTGTTGGAATTACAGTTCATAACAGACACAGACATCGAGTCCAAACTTCGCAATCCAATTTAACACCTTCGGTGACACTACTTTGAGTTTAGTAAAGCATACTTAATGGGAACTCTAAGTTAACATGAACAAGTTACTACTGCAAAGTACCAATCACAAAGCAGATTAATTGCGCTCTAACCTTAAGGCTTTTCAAGTAGTTAGAGAGCATGCTCGGATGAAAACGATTCTCCTCGGGAACTTGATCATCGTATTTTGGTCCCAACATGGTCTTCAGAGGTAAAAATTTGGCTGTAGAGGGAAAAAAAAAAATTTACAATTAAATTCCATACATGTTATTGCATGATGAACAGATTGAAATGTCACTTTGTACAAATCACAAAACAAAAGTTGTTTTTTTTTTTTTGTAAACTTTCATCATATACTAGTTGTGTTTTTTTTTTTTTTTTTAATTAATCAGCTCTGTAGTATTAGATAACTCAGGGGTGCGCAAACTATTGGCGCTGCGCCCCCCTAACCCCCACACCCCCACCTTGTTTTCCACCGCATCACCACGCTTCTGAATCCCAGTAAGTTGAGAGATGCAGAGGCCTCACGCGATCCCCTGGCATTAAATTAAAGGCCTTGAAGAAGAGCGCGAGACCTCTGCAACCGCCCGTGCCCCCCCCCCCCCTGAGATAACTTACTGCAATTTATATACTTATTTAACTCTTAAAGCTGCAGTTGAGCTGTCATTTAAAATATATATTTTTTCATTTAATAGGTGCATCAATACAATCAACACACTGGCAAGCGATTAGCTAGGTTGCCGATCAGCGAAGATTCGGCTCGGGTTCACTAAATGCATCTTGGGTCGCTCTTCTGCTGCACTGCCAGCCAAAGTTCTGTGAGGAAGATCATGTGACCAGGCAGGCACTAGATTCAATTGCTTCACTGCTAGAGGGGGCAGGGCTCACAAAGGTGATGCTGTTTCGGAAGGGGATGTGATTTTGTAAATGGTTGCTATAGAAAAGAAAATGCCTGTTACATTAGAATACATTATTTTTTATAATGCTACAAGTATTTTCTCATAGCACAGAACTGATTTATTAAAAACAAAAACACACATGTAGGATATTGCTTGAACTGCAGCTTTAATGCCATTTTTTGAGTTTTAATATACTGAGCATCCTTTTATTTCTATAGCAGGTTTTAGCCCACCTCCCCAGCATTACAAGATCTTTGTAACACTTTCCTGTTTGTGATAATATGTTGCAAATGTTCCCAGAAGTTTGAGCAGCACACTGTAAGAACAGGTCATGTTACAAGGATACATTGTAGCTGCTAAATTACACTGACTGAAGGATTGATTCAGGCCATTAAGTGAATCCAGGGAAGCAGGATAGTTGGTGATCAGCAATTAGGCATTAACCCCTTCACTGCCCGGGAGGGTATTTTGTTGCCAGCCCCTTTTGGCATCTTAAAAGGGTTCAAAGAAAACAACTCGCCTAAAAAGTTGCTTACAAAAATATTATTTAAACATTGTAACTTATGTATACAGTAGCTATACTGTGTCTGAATAGAAATCAGATGTTGACTTGTGAGCTGAAGTAAAAATCAAGTTTAACAATGCAATGTTCAGCTCACACACTGATTACCTTGTTTTCATCTACATGTTTGATTGATACAAATACGTTTACTGTGCACAATCTAGAGGTTGTTTAACCCTCTCATACCATTTACAAAAGTAGCACAAGCTCCAGTCTGGGAAATGACACACAGACACACACACACTAAAAGTTGATCAATACCAAAGATACAAGCAATTGCACAAATGTTGCCGTTAATGCAAGAATTTGCACCCTTTTCAGATAACTATGTATAACCGGCCTTTTTTAATCCCCCTCTAATGCCACACTACAGGTCATTGTGCACAATTAGAATATCACAATGACAAAAGCCCTTGCAGAAGAAAGCCTAGCTGCTCCTTATTTTCTTCTCTTATACACAGGATAGGAACCTCGGACTCCCTGGCTACTGAAATTTATACCCATAAAAAGGTGCAGGAATTTCAGCCTCCTCCAGTCGAAACAATTTGGCGGTTTAGATCTCCTGCACCGCCCAGCCAACATGAATCTGCGTTATCTAATGTAGCTTCCCATTGGCCCACAGGAGATTTAAAATGCCAGTATCTTGGGAACCTGGGAGTCCCAGGAAGTGTGTTATTTCCCCCTAGCTCCCATCCTGTACAAAATAAATAAAAAAGTGGCTCAGGTTGGAGGAAGATGGGTTTGCTGCTCTAACACCAACCAGGTCACCCGACACCATCACTGGCACTAAAAGATCTTGATGATCCAATAACAAATAGTGAGCCAGCACAAAAAAATTGATACCATTACGTTTTCCAAACAGATACCCCCGTGCATCAGCATTTAATCCTGCTGCTCTGTACAGGCATACCCCGCATTAACGTACGCAATGGGACCAGAGCATGTATGTAAAGCGAAAATGTACTTAAAGTGAAGCACTACCTTTTCCCCACTTATCGATGCATGTACTGTACTGCAATCGTCATATACGTGCATAACTGATGTAAATAACGCATGTGTAACAGGCTCTATAGTCTCCCCGCTTGCGCACAGCTTCGGTACAGGGTATTGCTGTTCAGGACGTGCTGACAGGCGCATGCGTGAGCTGCCATTTGCCTATTGAGCGATGTGTACTTACTCGCGAGTGTACTTAAAGTGAGTGTCCTTAAAGCGGGGTATGCCTGTATAAGGATACAGACTGTGTCCTGCTACCACTGGATCAGTGAGAAAATGGAAGGGGGGGAGGGGAGAAGAGATATCCAAGCCCCATTAGCTTTATTTAACACCTATATGCCCTCTTTTCTCTGCCAGAGGGACTTGCAAAGTTTGTAGTCCAGTTGCCATATTGGGGTCAAAACCAATATGGCAACCATCCGGGTAAGCTTAAAATATGAATATTTTGTAGTGGACCAAAGTTATTTCATAAAATATGATGGTCTTTATGACCTATGTTTGTTTTCTTTATATTTTCATATATAGTTTATTATATTGTATAATCTGTTATTAGTCTATTAGTTATATTAGCTAATTTGACACTTCCAATTGTCTTCTCTGCCTCCTTTGGCTAAAGGTTGCAAAGAATACAAAGCAGAAACCTGCATGTCTCAGAGTAACCTCATATGAGCTGGGTGATTAGCATACACTGCCTCAAGCTGAAAGGAAGGAGAAGATCAGACAGAGCCAGTCGTATTTTGTTGAGACAAACATATTTCTCACACGGATCAATAAGTCTGATATGCACCAAAAGTGCTGTAAAAGCTCTGCTGAAAATCACATTTATTTAGGGCTGATCAGGAAGTCTAGCTTTTTTTCACTAGACAATTTAGCAGTATTTCACACCCCCTCTCCCTTTCCACCTGAAAACAATTGCCATGTCATATCACACTCACTCAAACAGCTGTATTCCCAGAATGGCTCTACCTCTGTCCATATGCAGTCTGCTAAAGACTGACTTGCTACTATTAAAGCTCATCTTTATCACGTATATTACCGATTTGCATAAAATCCAAAAAACAAAACAAAACAAAAAAACAACACACACACACACACACACTTGCAGAACTTGCCCAACGAAGGGACTTTAGTGATCCTAAAATCTTGCAATTCTCTTGTAACATCAGTTAGCTATTAAAAAGGTATCACCCGTGCCCTACATATGTTATTTCTTAATGAGAAGAAACACCTTTATTTTAACACTTTGATGAAGGGCATTAAAGCTGCTTTTCAATCATAAAAGCTTAACTCAATTTATAAACTTTGTGGATCTGGGCCTAAGAGAGGACAACAATGCATAATAAGTATGACAGCTTCACAGCCAATACATTACAGCCACCTCTGGCAACAAAGAGGTTAATACATTTTGATCTAAGTGGAAGCTTTCTGCAGCATGAGCGATCTTGTGTGAGGTTAGAGTGCAAAGCAGAGGACATTAATGTCCTCCTCTTAAGATCAGATCAATACATCTGCTCTCACTGAAGAATAGCACAGGTACCAGGTGCGCATTCATGCAAAATGCCAGGAACCCAGGTTATCTTACCAAGCAACTGGAGTTTGTCAATGTATAATGTCTACTTTGTGGCTATGCAACCCCTGAGAATCTATGTGTGGGCCACTAGCTTTGTCCAGTGGGTTCCTAACAATTGGAAACCTATTTGCAATGTTGCATGTGCGTGCCTGATTTATACCACTCCTCGACCTACATTATTAGCACAGTAAAAAAAAAAGTTCATGAACATTAAAGCTGCAGTTCAAGCAATATCCTGTGTGTTTTTTTTTGTTTTTTTTAAATAAATCAGTTCTCTACTACGAGAAACAACTTGAAGCATTTTTTTATTAAAACAACTCAGAATTACATTTTTAATGTGTTATAATGCAACAAGCCTTTTTTGTTTCTATAGCAACCATTTACATCCCCTTCTTCTTCTGAAACAGAATCACCTTGGCCGATCGATCACAGGAGAACGGATCAATCCGCAACTTAGCTAATTACTTATTGTGTGGATTGTATTGATGCACATATTAAATGGAAAAAATAAATCAAATGTTAAAAAACAAACAAACCCTGGCAGTTTGGACTGCTGCTTTAAGATGTCCAGAGAAGGTGCACTCACTGCACTTGCAGAAAAACGCAACAGGTGCACAGCAACCAGTCTAGGACGTTTGGCTGCAGCCAAAAACTAACAAGTCACCCCGGGCCATTTCGCCGCGCTCGACAAGCAAAGTCTGATAAGTGCATGTTTAAATGTCTTGTATGGGAGAGTTAAAAGATGGCGTGTCGGAGCAGCCGGTCAAGGCAGTGTAGCGGTCCCACACAGGATATACAAACATGCACTTATCAGCCCTGGCTTGTCGGAGCGGGCGGTCAGGCGCTGCAGCCCTGGTTTGTCGGAGCGGGCGGTCAGGCGCTGCAGCCCTGGCTTGTCCGAGCGGGCGGTCAGGCGCTGCAGCCCTGGCTTGTCGGAGCGGGCGGTCAGGCGCTGCAGCCCTGGCTTGTCGGAGCGGACGGTCAGGCGCTGCAGCCCTGGCTTGGGTCGAGGGCAAAGCGGACATCGCAACAAAATGTCTAGCAGTGAGCTCCCTCTCTCCACCCCCCAAACCCTCCCACTTCTCCACAGGAATTAAACACAAACTCCCCCCAGGGGTTTTAGCGGTTAGAGATGGGGCGCTTAGCGTGAAGGTTAAGCTTAGGCACTTACCTTAGCGGTGAAGCGGTCGGAGGCAACAGGCCCCAGCGGTGAATTGCAATTAAGTGTTGCTGGTCATTTGGGCACGGCAAAAAAGCTGTGACAAATGTCCTAGACCGCATCAGTGGTCCCTACAGTGCCTGCTCTTAGGATACACCCAAGTACATCTTGGCGCACTCGAAGGATTAAAACTAATTTTTTAGGAAAAAATTATAGGAGATGTATTTATATTTGGAGAAAATAGTGCACCGATTAGGGTAAACCCTTTCATTGCCACAGAGCCCTGCAAGACAATGAGTGGTACGCCTCTTTGACAACAAAAACTTTTGACAATAAACGCAATGCAAGTCAGTCAAACTGCCCCATATACATGTGGTCAGACGTCCCCATGCGCAAGAGGGCCTCATGCTTTAGGTTACAGTACAGGTCTTTCCATTAAATATAGTATGAGCGCGTGGCGTTGCGCATGCCTGCTGAAGAGGCGATCCGTGGCCCGTGGAGGAGGCATGTTGGAAGCGTGGCAGAGCCGTGACATCACGGGAGCGGTTCGCCCTCATCGGCTGAACCACGCACGTTACCCGGCCGTCACGCGATAAAATCAAAAGATTTTGTCTCGCGAAAAATCAGCCGCGCCGTCACTCCCCTGCCCGAGCGCTCTATGGCCGTCCCCATTGACTCACGCCCTTTTGTTTGTGGCGCGCGCTGACTATGGACGCGGCCCAAGTTGACCAAATGGATTTAAAACACTTATTGGTGTCAGATTTGAAACAAAAATGCAATCACCCAGATTTAACATGTCACTGTCATTAGTTCAGTTGTGTCTCAGGAGCGATTTTAAACTTTATAATGAAAGAAATTGTTGAAGGCGCAGTTTGGGTTATGGACTCTGCTGATGACTGACACAAGCACATTATTTGGTCACAAGTGGCACAAGCTTGCCAGTGCTAGGTGCCCACTTTCTAAAAGCTAGAGCAAGTTTTTATTTTTATTTAACATTTGCAGGACCCCCATGAACTACGCGCTGTTCATACAGATGTAACAAGACTTCCTGCCCTCTGTGCCGCGTTAGCCGTGGCACCAAACCAGAAAAACAGCTGCTGCACTCCCTGCTTCTGAATGGGAACCCCGCAGAGCTAATCCTTCAGAGACATCAAGTGGAACAGTGTGGATGAGCTGCGCAGAGGGACACAGGACACTTTTCTACGGTGCAGAAGCAGACTCCGTGAGTGGTGGGCCGTGTCCCAGAGCAGCTCCAAAAGGTAAGAAGAAGTCTCTGTGTCTGTCCAGCCCCTTGATGATGTAGATCAGAGGTGTGCAAACTTCACGCCCCCCTGCATCTCCTCCTCTGCGACATCGCCATGTGACATAACGTTGTCATGGCAACGCATCACCATTTGATGCCGTGTTGTCATGGCGATTCACCGTCGCCATCAGAAAATGCAGAAAGAGAAGCCGGAGAGAAGGTAAGAGGCAGTTAGAGTCCCTGTGCCCTCCCGTGGCAATCAATCTAAATGTTGTGAAGAGCGCAGGGTCTCTGTAAGTGCGGGGTCACCTACATCAGGGGTGCGCAAATTTTTTTCTTTGTGCCACCCTGCTTGCTCTCCCCTCCTCTTACCTTGTCTCCAGCATTGGCGGTGTCATTTGACGCCACTATGTCATGGCGACGCATCGCCAGAAGACGCCGGAGAGAAGATAAGAGACAATTACAAAGGCGCGCCTCAGATCTACATCATCAAGGAGTTGGACAGACATGGAGACTGCTTCTTACCTTCTGAGCTGCTCTGGAACATGGCACACTCATGGAGACTGCTTCTTACCTTCTGAGCTGCTCTGGAACATGGCACACTCATGGGGACTGCTTCTTACCTTCTGAGCTGCTCTGGAACATGGCACACTCATGGAGACTGCTTCTTACCTTCTGAGCTGCTCTGGAACATGGCACACTCATGGAGACTGCTTCTTACCTTCTGAGCTGCTCTGGAACATGGCACACTCATGGAGACTGCTTCTTACCTTCTGAGCTGCTCTGGAACATGGCACACTCATGGAGACTGCTTCTTACCTTCTGAGCTGCTCTGGAACATGGCACACTCATGGAGACTGCTTCTTACCTTCTGAGCTGCTCTGGAACATGGCACACTCATGGAGACTGCTTCTGTACCGTAGAAGTGTACGCTGTGTCCCTCTGCGCAGCTTCTCTACACTGTCTGGCTTGGAAAGATTAAAGCTGCAGGGGTTTCATTCAGAAGCATGGACTCCCCTGCAGTGGTAATCCTCCCAGGACACAATCAATCCCTGCAGGCACTGTACCCGGGGCCACATATGTTTTTCTTGTTCGGTCGCGGTGCTGAGGACAGCAAGTCTTGCTACATCTAGCTATCTCTATCTATATACACACACACACACACACGCAACATTTTAAACTATTGAATCTGTATCTAACAAAATCAGCCTTTAGTGGTGATAGAGCAGGGGTGCGCAAACTGGGGGGCACCAAACCGAGCCCCGTGCTCTTCCCCACAACATTTAAATTGATTGCCAGGGGAGAGCCCAGGGCTTCTGAAAATGCCTCTTACCTTCTATCCTGCTTCTCCTCCTGCACGTTCTTATAACGATGAAGCGTTGCCATGACAACGCACCGTCACACTTCGGAGCCATGATAAGCGACGTCACATGACGCCGCAGAGGAGATGCCGGAGAGCAGGTAAGAGGGGGGGGGGGGGGCACGACATGAACATTTTGCGCAGCCCTGTGATAGAGGATGCACAGACTGCAGGATAGAGCTGCCGGATGTGAAGTTTGTAAGTTATCATAGATCACCGCTGAAGATTTCCTGGACCACTGGTGGGCAAGGCCATATGTTGTTGGCTTCTCTGGCAGGGCAAACGTTAATACGCTCGCTGGAGGCTAAAGCAGTGGCTCCCACTATTAAATCCAAGCCTGCCTAAAAAAACATTTGCTTTGCGTCCGAGTATCATTATGTATTTGGGGGTGGAGTGTCAAAACAATCCCATATATTCAAAATAGGGGAAAAATGTATCCGTATAATGCAATATATTGATTCAGGCAACCTGCCTGTCACTTACTAACACCATCTCTCCAATTTCATGCACATCGCAAAGGGAGGTTGTATCCATCTGAAATGTGGTCCTTGTTTGTCTGCTCTACATATGATATAATAAACAGTGCAGTTTGTGCATATTTGAACACCATTCCTGTCCTGCTGCTACTTTCAATGTCTGTTTCGTCAATTTTCTTTGCCACTTTATGCATGCCCCATGTCTATTTACACCTCTGTCAATTTGAGCACCATTTGAAGTACCCTGAGTTCCCCTAAATGAGTCAAAGCCCCAGGCTGGGAAACACTGTTCTACAGCACACCTGGCATACTTGCTATAGACTACATACAGCACACACACCCCTGGCATACTTGCTATAGACTACATACAGCACACACCCCTGGCATACTTGCTATAGACTACATACAGCACACACCCCTGGCATACTTGCTATAGACTACATACAGCACACACACCCTGGCATGCTTGCTATAGACTACATACAGCACACACCCCCTGGCATACTTGCTATAGACTACATACAGCACACACACCTGGCATGCTTGCTATAGACTACATACAGCACACACCCCTGGCATACTTACTATAGACTACATACAGCACACACACCCCTGGCATACTTGCTATAGACTACATACAGCACACACACCCTGGCATGCTTGCTATAGACTACATACAGCACACACCCCCTGGCATACTTGCTATAGACTACATACAGCACACACCCCTGGCATGCTTGCTATAGACTACATACAGCACACACCCCTGGCATACTTGCTATAGACTACATACAGCACACACCCCCTGGCATACTTGCTATAGACTACATACAGCACACACCCCTGGCATACTTGCTATAGACTACATACAGCACACACACCCCTGGCATACTTGCTATAGACTACATACAGCACACACACCCCTGGCATACTTGCTATAGACTACATACAGCACACACACCCCTGGCATACTTGCTATAGACTACATACAGCACACACCCCTGGCATGCTTGCTATAGACTACATACAGCACACACACCCTGGCATGCTTGCTATAGACTACATACAGCACACACCTTGGCATACTTGCTATAGACTACATACAGCACACACACCTGGCATGCTTGCTATAGACTACATACAGCACACACCCCCTGGCATACTTGCTATAGACTACATACAGCACACACACCCTGGCATACTTGCTATAGACTACATACAGCACACACACCCTGGCATACTTGCTATAGACTACATACAGCACACACACCCTGGCATACTTGCTATAGACTACATACAGCACACACCCCTGGCATGCTTGCTATAGACTACATACAGCACACACCCCTGGCATACTTACTATAGACTACATACAGCACACACCCCTGGCATGCTTGCTATAGACTACATACAGCACACACACCCTGGCATGCTTGCTATAGACTACATACAGCACACACACCCTGGCATACTTGCTATAGACTACATACAGCACACACACCCTGGCATGCTTGCTATAGACTACATACAGCACACACCCCTGGCATACTTGCTATAGACAACATACAGCACACACACCCCTGGCATACTTGCTATAGACTACATACAGCACACACCCCTGGCATACTTGCTATAGACTACATACAGCACACACACCCTGGCATACTTGCTATAGACTACATACAGCACACACACCCTGGCATACTTGCTATAGACTACATACAGCACACACACCCTGGCATACTTGCTATAGACTACATACAGCACACACCCCTGGCATGCTTGCTATAGACTACATACAGCACACACCCCTGGCATACTTACTATAGACTACATACAGCACACACCCCTGGCATGCTTGCTATAGACTACATACAGCACACACACCCTGGCATGCTTGCTATAGACTACATACAGCACACACACCCTGGCATGCTTGCTATAGACTACATACAGCACACACACCCTGGCATACTTGCTATAGACTACATACAGCACACACACCCTGGCATGCTTGCTATAGACTACATACAGCACACACACCCCTGGCATACTTGCTATAGACTACATACAGCACACACCCCTGGCATACTTGCTATAGACTACATACAGCACACACCCGGGCATACTTGCTATAGACTACATACAGCACACACACCCCTGGCATACTTGCTATAGACTACATACAGCACACACACCCCTGGCATACTTGCTATAGACTACATACAGCACACACACCCCTGGCATACTTGCTATAGACTACATACAGCACACACCCCTGGCATACTTGCTATAGACAACATACAGCACACACACCCCTGGCATACTTGCTATAGACTACATACAGCACACACCCCTGGCATACTTGCTATAGACTACATACAGCACACACACCCTGGCATGCTTGCTATAGACTACATACAGCACACACACCCCTGGCATGCTTGCTATAGACAACATACAGCACACACCCCTGGCATACTTGCTATAGACTACATACAGCACACACACCCTGGCATACTTGCTATAGACTACATACAGCACACACCCTGGCATGCTTGCTATAGACTACATACAGCACACACACCCTGGCATACTTGCTATAGACTACATACAGCTCACACCCTGGCATACTTGCTATAGACTACATACAGCACACACACCCCTGGCATGCTTGCTATAGACTACATACAGCACACACACCCTGGCATGCTTGCTATAGACTACATACAGCACACACCCCTGGCATGCTTGCTATAGACTACATACAGCACACACACCCTGGCATGCTTGCTATAGACTACATACAGCACATACACCCTGGCATACTTGCTATAGACTACATACAGCACACACCCCTGGCATGCTTGCTATAGACTACATACAGCACACACCCTGGCATACTTGCTATAGACTACATACAGCACACACCCCTGGCATACTTGCTATAGACTACATACAGCACACACCCCTGGCATACTTGCTATAGACTACATACAGCACACACACCCTGGCATACTTGCTATAGACTACATACAGCACACACCCTGGCATGCTTGCTATAGACTACATACAGCACACACACCCTGGCATACTTGCTATAGACTACATACAGCACACACCCCTGGCATGCTTGCTATAGACTACATACAGCACACAACCCCTGGCATGCTTGCTATAGACTACATACAGCACACACACCCCTGGCATACTTGCTATAGACTACATACAGCACACACCCCTGGCATGCTTGCTATAGACTACATACAGCACACACCCCCTGGCATGCTTGCTATAGACTACATACAGCACACACACCCCTGGCATGCTTGCTATAGACTAAATACAGCACACACCCCTGTCATGCTTGCTATAGACTACATACAGCACACACACACCCTGGCATACTTGCTAATGTCTGCTCACAAGTGAATTAAGATGCTAACCAGTAACACTTCACAGAGCAATGCTAATCACTCTTACCTGCCACCGGTTGGCCCCTCCGTGGGCAGTTGAGCCACCTGGGTGGGATCTTGTTGTGTGCCATGCTGGGTCCCCTGCCCGCCAATGATGCTCCCAGCGCAGAGAATAGTTGTTGTTGTTGTTGTTGCAGCTGCTGTCTGTGCAGTCACGTGACCCCTCCTATCACACACCGTGGGCGGCCGCAAACGTGACGTCACGGGACTCCCCAACGGAACCCTTGCACGCGCCTCTCTATCCCCCCATTCAAGCGGAGCCCGCGCGCCACAATGCACCGCGACACTACACCAACCCGTTGGTTGAAGCTGCTTCCGGGAGAGAGTAGGACAGGGACTTCCGGATCCCGGGCTTAACCTGCTGCTCTGTGCTGACTGTGTGTTCAGTGGGAGGAGTGACACCTTGTGGTCAGACCCGGCAGTGCAGGCGGGGGGGAGCTGGGAGCTGGGAGCAGAAGGAAATTTGTTATTTATTATATTATCCACTCACTGACCTCTGAGATTTGTATTTTGTTCTGGTTAGCAGCAAATTGATCACAAACCAACACTGGCAAGGTGGTATATTAGTAGAGGTGTGCCTGTGTTATGGATTACTTTACAGGTAGCACAGGTACATATATAGCATAATAATATGTCTTAGTACAGTTTAGAGCATACTGTCGCATATTAACTACTTTTTCTTGCTTTGGAAATAATACCAGTTATCAGAAGTTTGCAGTTAGAATTTCTTTGCCAGGAAATAGCCAGGGTGTATTTTTGTAACATATGTCGCTAAAGGCATGAACTTACGGTAAAGGAGAAGTTGCTTGAACTGCAGACATCCTGTGATTAATTTGCTATGCCGGTAGACAAACTAGCAGACACAGCAGGATTTTTGTTGGGGGTTATTTCCACACAGATAATAATGACGCTCGACACGGGCAATAAAAGGTTAGCATAATGCCATGTTAATCAAAGAAATTCTAACTGCAAACTTCTGATAACTGGTATTATTTCCAAAGCAAGAAAAAGTAGTTAATATGCGACAGTATGCTCTAAGCTGTACTAAGACATATTATTATGCTATATATGTACCTGTGCTACCTGTAATCCCTAACACCTGCTCTGCCAGGTAAAGCCACTGGTACTTGAGTGGTGCTATCTGGGAACTATTAAACTGAACAATATTTATAAAGGAATTCCATAATGATGTGCTCCAAGACACCAAACGAATAATACAAATAAAATATAACTTTTAATCTAATATACAATAGAGAGAAAACAGTTATGGAGAGAACTAAATGGTTAAAAAAAAGAATTATTAAAATGTAGCTGCGGCTGTGTAACTGACAGTGGGCTGTGTTTATTGTCAATGATATTGCATGACTGCCTGGGACATTTGAAATAACACTGCATATGTTAGGAAACTACAAGGCTAATACCCCGTGGGGGTTAATTATAACTGTGCAAAGTAAACTGGTGAGTATACTGTATGTAGCCCTCTTTCCCCCTTACTAAAGAGATTACCAGTACTGCCTTTACCTGTTGGCTCACGGAAGGCCTGAGCCTCCGCCACTGGGAGCCTGGGGTGATCAGATGTCCACCTCGGTACAGCGCCTCCACCTGAAAGGGATCCTGACGCAGTAGGATAAGCCCCTCTCAGGAACAATAACAGTAATACACACGTCTGTATATATAACAACCTTTACTATGAACCATAAACAGTACCCTGTACCACACAGTATAATAACCCTAACTCTTTACCACCAATGAGTGTCCCCAAAGTACATTAGGTGTAGGCACCAATACCCTGATGTCCTTTTCCCCAATGTCCGGGCCCACCCAAGAGTGTAGAGAGTAGCGCTACCCCGCGAGTTGTTGATGCACTGTGTGAGGTACCTGCCGAGTACTCCAGTACTCGGTGCAGCTGACTTAGCAATGGGGATCCACTGATCCAGCGACGTCACCATCCTCCATGGCGTCCGCCTCTGCGTTGGGTGGTCTCCAGGAGGAGGGTCCCACCTTTAAGAGTCTCTGTACATAGGTGGTCTGATCCCAGACCACAAGCCGCAATCACCTTGCAGTGTCTTCCTCTGTGCCCCTGACACTACTCAATAAATGGGGAAGCGTCCCTATCTAGGGCCTTCCCTGAAGCAACCACAAGCTCACTTGAGTGAGGCCTATCTGGGACTTAAGGGGGTACTCTGGCCTAGTCTGAGTGCCACTGACACTAAACTCCTACCTTCCCCTTCTCTGTCCTGGCTCCAACTGGCGTGGTCACCATGAGCACCCCAAATGTATCATTCTGATCGAGGGGATTCCGGCCGCACGATTGGCTGCTTCAGCCCATGTGTCTAGCAGCCACAGGGGCTGCTGAGGATTGAAGTTCCCCTCCGGAGTACTTCTGTAATAGCCGCCGCTGTGGAACTGCTCTGCGCATGCGCGAGGTGTGCCAAGATGACCGCCACAACCCAAGCCTGCACTGCGCAAGGAGTCACAAGCTGGCCGCCGCCTGTGCCGAGGAGCTCCGGCAATAAACTCACCTCCCTTACAGCCCGCAACTACCCCGCAGCTACCGGCGGTAAGGGGGAGCTGAGGGAAGCCCAGCGGGGGCACCTGGCTACATGTATATACTCTCTAAATGTGTGCTCCTGTTAAAGATGCACACAGATCACTATACTCTGTTAGTGGCTATAAATACTACTAAATGTCGCACTAGAGCTATCTCAATGAAAGGAGCTACCTTATAGCTGTGCCAAATATCCGTGGTTTAAACTTTAGTGGCTAATAGTAGCCCTCTCATACACTGTTATTATAGACAGCAATCACATACTAGTTGGTATGTCTCTCAGACCTATGTCTGTAACGGGTGCTCACCACAAACAGGATGGGACCGCAAGGCTGAGGTGGGGATGTTGGTAACCACCGACCTACAACCAGGAAAGCATGTCCGGAGTGCAAAGTGAAGGTCGTGTAGCCAGGTCTGGGTAGGAGAGGTCAGAATGGTCGTGATACTCACCGTGGTCTAGGGTTGGAGAAATCGGATAGTCGTAGTGCATAGCCCGGGTCCAGGAGTAAAGAAGGTAGAAGTCCAATTGCAAGCCAAAGTCGGGGGTCAGAGAAGGCGGAGGTCCAGATACAAGCCAAGGTCAAAACAGGAGCAAGAGAAACAAGACAAGTTCAGGCAAGGTAACAGCAAGGCAGCAGGGTGCTTTGGGGCAAGCACTTCGTCACATAAACAGAGGTTTATGCTCAGCCAAACTGGAGGAGGATTTGGTGATTATAAATAGGGCTGGTAGCCAAGAGCAGGTTAGTACAAGGCTGCAGTGTAATGAATGAGAATAGCCCCCTCAGATGTATTCAGTCCAACGATAGGCAGGGGCGGGAAGAAGAGCAGGTGTAGAAGAATTGTTGAGAGCAAGACTTCTCAGGGCCGTGCAGCGCCTGCGTGTAACTTGCGTGCGATGCGCATCACCCATGACGTCACGGGGGCGAAGCCTGAGCGCGGTGCGTAAGGTGTCTCCCAGCCTGGTAGCGCAACGCACGTCACCCATCTCATCACGGGACGTGTCACGGGGGTTGAGCTGAGGCCCAATCCTCACAGTACCCCTGCCCTTCCCCCCTTCAGGGGCAAACTCCGGGCGTCCCAGGGATGGTTTGGAGGGAAATTTTTGATGAAAGGCCCGAACGAGCCTAGGGGCGTGTAGTTGGTCCCATGGAATCCAAGAACGCTCTTTGCGGCTGAAGCCCCTCCAATGAACCAGGTATTGGAGCTTTCCACTGGTACGCCTGGAGTCTAGGACAGTCTGGACTTCGAATTCCTGTTGTCCCTCAACCAGGAGGGGTTCAGGAGGGGACACAGAAGCAGGATACTGAGGATCCTGTATGAAGGGTTTGAGTAAGGATGTATGGAAAACTGAAGAGATCCTCATAGATGCTGGTAACCGTAGCCGGTAGCCACCGTATTGACTTTCTCGATAATGGGAAATGGGCCAATATACCTAGGTGCCAATTTAGGTGTGGGGACCTTCAGTCGGATGTTTTTAGTGGACAACCATACTATTTGTCCCGGATTGTATGTAGGTGTTTCACGACGATGTCTGTCTGCCTGTTTTTTCTGCATAGAGATAGCCTTTCTGAGGTTCTGTTGAATCTTTTCACAAGATTCTTTGAGATGCAGAATCCTGTTATACGCTGCAGGTACCCCGGATCTGGGTCCTGCAGTAGGGACAGCTGAGGGATGAAATCTGAGGTTGGTAAAGAGCGGTGAGTCCTGTGTCGACTCGTTAAATAGATTATTGTGAGAAAATTCAGCCCAAGGGAAAAGATCCATCCAGTTGTCCTGGGTGTATGAGATGAAGCAACGCATGAACTGTTCTAGGGATTTATTTGTCTGCTCCGTTTGACCATTAGTCTGAGGGTGATAGCCGGAAGAAAAGTGAAGGGAGATCCCTAGTTGTTTGAAGAAGGCGCATTAGAACTTTGAGATAAATTGTGAGCCTCGATCTGACACAATGACTCGAGGGACCCCATGAAGACGGAACACTTCTTTGATAAAGATTTCGAATAGTTTTAGGGCATTGGGAGACCCTTGAGGGAAATTGTGTTTTCCAAAGAATCAAAAGTATTAGCGGAGATTATACTGATGGCAGAAGTATGGTCTCCTCTCGGTCCTCAAACTTGTCTTCTACTAGAAATTGAAGGCAGAGGGCCTCTGCCCTTACGTTTTTAGAACCTGGTAGAGAGAAAATAATGAAATTGAAGCCAGAGAAGAAAAGGGACCAGCGAGCTTGTCGCGACCCCAAGCGGCGAGCGCCTTCGATGTAGAGAAGATTCTTATGATCTGTCAGAATAGTAACCAGGTTTTCAGTGCCCTCGAGTAAGTGCCTCCATTCCACCAGGGCCATTGTCGTAATTATGTTTGGCAGACGAGAATTTTTTGGAAATGAATGCATAAGGGTGCAATTTGGCTTGCAGATTCTTCCTTTGTTACAACACTGCTCTGGCCCCGACATCTGAAGCGTCCACCTCAAGGGTAAAGGATAATTCCAGATCAGGATGCACAAGCACAGGAGCTGAGACAAAGGCATTTTTCAACTTCTCGAAAGCGTGGATGGCTGCAGGAAGCCACAGTGCCGGGTCGGCTCCTTTCTGTGTCAATGCTGTAATGAGCGCTACTACGGAAGAGAAGTTCTGTATGAACCTACGATAGTAATTGGCGAAGCCTAGGAACCATTGTACGGCTTTCAGGGTTGTGGGACAAGGCCAATCCAATACTGCTTTAACTTTGGCTGGATCCATGGCTGGACCCGTGTCGGAGATGATGTAGCCTAGAAAGGACGTCGTAGTCTGATGAAACTGACACTTCTCCAATTTTGCGAATAGGTGATACTCCCGTAGACGTTGGAGTACCTGTTTGACATGGCCAGGATGTTCGCGTACGGTTCTGGAGATCAGTATGTCATCTAGGTATACAATGAAGTACTGGTAGAGAAGATCCCTAAAAACCTCGTTGACGAAGTCCTGGAGCGTTACAAAGTTCGAATGGCATGACCAGATATTCAGAATGTCCGTCTCGAGTATTAAACGCCATTTTTCACTCATCCCCCCTGTTGGATTCTTAACAGGTTGTAGCCTCCCCGTATGTCCAACTTGGTAAAGATGGTGGAACCCTGTAGTCTGTCAAAGAGTTCAGTAATTAGAGGTAAAGGATGCCGGTTCTTGATCATAATTTTGCTCAGTCCCTGATAATCAATATACGGCTGGAGAGATCCATCCTTCTTCTTAACAAAGAAAAAACCCGCAACTGCTGGGGACGAGGACTTCCGGATGAATCCTCTCTGTAAGTTCTCTTGGATGTACTCCTTCATGGCTTTGGTCTCTGGAGGTGACAATGGATAAGAACACCCTCGCGTTGGCACAGCACCGGGAAATAGGTCGATGGGGCAATCGAATGACCGGTCGGGTGGCAGCTCCTCAGATTGAGCCTTGTTGAATACGTCCTGAAATTCAGAATATATCTTTGGCAAAAGATGAGTTACCTGTTCAGGTACAGAAACCCTGCATAGGGTTTTGGACGGTAGAGAGCAATTCTGGGAGCAGTAAGAACTCCATTGGAAAGGTTGCTCCTCTGTCCAGTCTATCCGAGGGTTGTGCCGTTGAAGCCATGGGAGTCCCAGAATAACGTCGATGGTAGGCATAAGAATGACGTCTAATTGGATCTTTTCAGTGTGGGACTCCCCTGTCTGTAATTGAAAAAGAATCATTTGGAGAGAAATAAAAGCGGGTTGTAAGGGTCGGCCATCAATAGATTCCAGACCAACGGGGTGACTTTTGAGTACCAAAGGAATTTTGTTTTTTTGCCGCAAATCCCTGGTCAATGAAATTCCCACCTGACCCAGAGTCCAGAAAGGCCCGAGTGGTGGCCTTGAAGGTGTCACCAGCTAGCGTGATGGGTATTAAGAGCCTGGTTGGCGTTTGAGGAGGAGAAGCAGATAATGTTCCCAGTAAGGTCCTCCCGGGTATTACTGGGATTTGGCGTTTTCCGACTTATGGGGACAAGTGAGTACAGCTCAACCTTGTTATAACGCGATCCATTACAACGCGAATCCGCTTATAGTGGCTCCCAGTATTTGTATTTCTGAATACTTTACAACACGATTATTGGTATCTTAAATACTTTATTGTACAATGCATACAATTGTACATTATTTCTAACGCGATCCGCTTATAGCGCAATGTGATTCTTTGGACCCCAAGCACAGCGTTATAAGGGGGTTTAGTTGTACCTTGTTCCCAGCATTACCACAATACAGACGGAGTCCGGCATCACATCTGCGCTGTTTCTCACGAGCGACAATTTTTTGCCTGCGAGCTGCATGGGTTCCTCCGGATCCGGAAGTGGAGGTTTAAGGGACCCTACATAGCAGCTGTGGGAAGGCTGCATACGTTGCTTGCGTCAAGTTCTCTCAGCTCTTCTCTCTTGTAGTCTTAGGTCCACGCGGATGCATAAGCCGATGAGCTCCTCAATCTTCGTGGGGTGTACCTGTGCAGCGAGTTAATCTTTAAGGACCTCAGACAGGCCTTGCCAGAATGCCGCCGCCAATGCCTCATCGTTTCAGGAGGTCTCCGCAGCTACAGTGGCGGCCGACCTGAGTCTAAGTCGGCTAGATCCGCGGCTCTCAGATTATCCCGGTTAGGTGCGTTTTTTTGTCGTTTTCGCCCGGAGTGATATTAGCTTTTTATTCTCGCTGTCTGCAATACTGCAATGCCATGTAAAAACTAAGGGGGGCGTTTGCGAGCTGTTGTCTTGGAAGTCTAATACCTTTGCGGTTCAACCTACGTCAGTACACAGTCTGTGTGTGCGCGCGCAGTAATTGTAAATTTGCATATTTAAAGTATACATGCATTTGCAGAGCTGTTCTGCAGTACAGTATGTCTCATTTGAAAATTGTTGAAACGCATAGGCGTGTACTGTACTGTAACAGTGTCACATTTCGGTATATACAGCGCCCTCCCCTCACTCAGGATAATTAACTGCACTGCAGGGTATTTCAACTTCTTATCTTCTCTACAATGCAGTACATCTCTCCCACACCATTCCTTTGAATGTGTGCCTGGTTTCAATCACATTCCTGCTTGACAGCAGGAATTTACTGCGCATGTGCCTGTAACTTCGCCCACCACTGCTTGCTTGCCTGAGTGACCAAAAAAATTTTTAAAACATTTTTTTATTGTAATTTTTTATTTTTTATTTTCTCCACAAGCCTGCAAAAACCATCTTACTGTATTACGATATTCAATCTGTGCTATAGCTTTTGACTGCGACCCTGTGCGTTTGACTGCACATGGTTGATTTGTGTGCTTTTTACGTACTGTATTTGGGGGTGTATTATTATGATGAACTGCTTTTTGAAATTAAAGTATGTCTTTAGCTTTGAACTTCATGCAGCTGTACCCTGTAGCCCCCTCCCTCACGAACGCTAGCTCAAGGATTTGAAATTCCACAGTCGTTAATTTTCTGAATCTTGACATTGTGTTCTTAATCCATCCATAGCCAAGCTACAAAGCCTCACTGCAACTGCGTGTAATCCTTTTTCAGATGGGAGCTACTTAGCTGCTTACTGCGCATGCGTCACCCAACCCCCTCTCTCCACAGAGTCGTTAATTTTCTGAATCTTGCCATTGTGTTCTTAATCCGTCCATAGCCGAGCTACAAAGCCTCACTGCCCCTGCGTGTAATTCTCTTTGAGACGGGAGCTTTGAGGCTTTGTTTACGGCAACGTTTTGGAAAATCACTTCTCGAATTTGATTTGCACAGAGCATCACCTTGATATAATAATAATAATAGCATGTTTTGTATAGCACTGCTAGTTATACATAGCGCTTTACAGAGACATTTTGCAGGCACAGGTCCCTGCCCCATGGAGCTCATAATCTATGTTTTTGGTGCCGGAGGCACAGGGAGATAAAGTGACTTGCCCAAGGTCACAAGGAGCTGACACCGAGAATTGAACCAGGCTCCCCTGCTTCAAACTCTCAGTGCCACTCTGTCTTTTACTCACTGAGCCACTCCCTTTCATATTACGATATTCAATCTGTGCGTTTGCCTGCACATGGTTGATTTCTGTGCTTTTTATGTACTGTATTTGGGGGTTGTATTTGGGGGTTTATTGATCAAATTATTATGATGAACTGCCTTTTGAAATTACTGTACTCTACTCTACAGTATGTAATTTCTTTGAACTGCTGCACAACTAATCCTTCATCCCTCCCCCACGCACACACAAACTCTTTTCGACAGACACCTCCACAGAGTCATTAATTTTCTGACGTTAGTCATTGTGTTTTTAATCCGTCCCTAGCCGAGCGTCAATCGCCTCACTGCGCCTGTGTGTACTCGAATCCTCTGAGATGGGAGCTTGATGCTTACCGCGCATGAGTCACCCAACCCCCCCCCTCTCCACAGAGTCGTTAATTTTCTGAATCTTGCCATTGTGTTCTTAATCCGTCCATAGCCGAGCTACAAAGCCTCACTGCGCCTGCCGGTAACGCTTTCGAAAATCCCTTCTCGAATTTGAAATGTAAATCTGATTTGCATAGCATTGTGAGAATTGAGAGTTAAAAAAAAACATTAACTGATTCATGTTATTTTGTCATTCATTCTTATTCATTGGTGTACTGTGGGTGTGTGGGGGGGGTGTGTAGTTGTCAATGATTATGATTAGCAGGAATGTTAATAAATATTTATTTTATTTTATCAAGAACCAAAAAATACAAATATAAAAATAATCATGAATAATACATAATGCAGTCTTTATTAAGTTCTTCTGGCAGATTGAAATTGGATAAACATTTAGAAAACATTTGTAAAACATGGGGAAACATGAATAATGCACATTTATAAGAATATTATTTAATAATATATACTGTAATGTATAATATATATATATATATATATATATATATATATATATATATATATATATATACTAGCTGAGAGACCCGGCGTTGCCCGGGATGTAATTTTGGGGGGGCGGATGACAGGGTTGGCCTTCCCCCGGGTGACTGGGTGACTGACTGAATGGGTGGGTGACTGGGTGACTGACTGAATGGGTGGGTGACTGAATGGGTGGGTGACTGGGTGACTGACTGAATGGGTGGGTGACTGAGTGGGTGGGTGACTGAGTGGGTGGGTGACTGAGTGGGTGGGGGACTGAGTGAGTGGGTGGGTGACTGAGTGGGTGGGTGACTGAGTGAGTGGGTGGGTGACTGAGTGGGTGGGTGACTGAGTGAGTGGGTGGATGACTGAGTGAGTGGGTGGGTGACTGAGTGAGTGGGTGACTGGGTGAAAGTGGGTGACTGGGTGCAAGTGACTGGGTGACTGGGTGGGTGTATGGGTGACTGGGTGGGTGGGTGTGTGGGTGACTGAGTGAGTGGGTGGGTGACTGAGTGAGTGGGTGACTAAGTGAGTGGGTGGGTGACTAAGTGAGTGGGTGGGTGACTAAGTGAGTGGGTGGGTGACTGAGTTTGGGTGGGTGACTGAGTGAGTGGGTGGGTGACTGAGTGAGTGGGTGACTGAGTAAGTGGGTGGGTGACTGGGTGGGTGACTGAGTGGGTGACTGGGTGAAAGTGGGTGACTGGGTGAAAGTGACTGGGTGGGTGTGTGGGTGACTGGGTGGGTGTGTGGGTGACTGGGTGACAGTGCGTGGGTGGGAGACGGTGGGTGACTTACCTTGACCCCGTGACATCTGGCTGGGGCAGGAGGTGAGTTCGGGAAGCTGGCGGGGGGGGGGCAAGAGTGGCAGGAGGCCCACGCCACGCTTACCCTCCGTCTGGGAGCCGGTGCACGTGAGGAGCAGGCCCGCTCCGCACGTGAGGGGGAGTGCAGGAGGCCTGGGCCGCGCCGCGCTTTTCCTCGTTGTGAGCGAGGGGGGAGGAGCCTGGAGTTTGCTGCTGAGTAGGAGGGCCGCGCTTCCCCTCTCCGGGAGTGGCGCACGGTGAGGGTGATGGTGCGGCTGGGGATGTTGCGGAGCGTGGGGATTTGGGTGAGGTGGGGAGGGGGGAGAGAGTGAGGGGCACCGGGAGAGGAGGGGCACCGGGAGAGAAGCAACAGAGTGTGTGTGTGTGTGTGTGTGTGTGTGTGTGTGTGTGTGTGTGTGTGTGTGTGTCATCACTCCGCCTCAGGCCAATGAGAGGTGTGGGGGCGGCCGGCCCAAGGGACCAATGAGATTTCCCCTAGGGACACAGGAAGATGCAGACAGGCATACAGTGCTTTCACAAATATATAATAAGATATATATAGTAATATTATTTTTTCCGTCTTTATCTTGTTCCTCATTCTGTGTACAGTACAGTGGTTCATTGAGAGAGGAGAGGTTTTGTGTACATCATTACTGCTGTTTATATACTGTACATTTGACTGTACAAATAGATTAGACTGGACACAACACCCCACCTCCCCCCAGGCCACCCTTTTTTCCTGAAACAACAAGAAAACCAAAAATTAGTGCAGTTATGTGCGTACTGTATTATGGCATTGTGTAATGTGTAGTACTACTGTACATGGCTGGTGCTGCTTTCTCTGAGAAGAAAAAAATTGAGCAAATAGTAGGCAGTTACTGTAGTACTGTCAAACGAGTCTATACTGGAACTACTGTATATTCTGACTACTGTTAAATACTATGTACTGTAACCTGATGGCTGGTGCTGCTCTCTCTGTAAAGAAAAAACTGTAACTACTGTATACTCTGACTATTGGGAAAGAAAAAATCTGTGCCATACTTACCTGTATCATACTCTACTTACAATACTACAGCACAGTACTACTTTCCTGATGCTTGCCCATTACGCGCGATCACAATGGGCAACACAGTCGCAATATGGTCTATATATTTATTGCAGCGTTCCACGGTGAGTACATCGTTCCAAAAACTCATTATGCCTTTCACCAACTTGTCCTTTTTGGAGGGTTTCACCACTTTCCGGATATGGTCCTTCAGCTGATGCCAGACCATTTCAATCGGATTGAAGTCTGGCGATCTGAGAAGGTCGAGGCATACTGCACTGTATACTGTAGGCATGCTCAGTATAAGAGTATTAAAAAAATAGAAGACTGTACTGTACTGTATGTACTGGCACTGTATACTGTAGAAGACACATAATGTATGTACAGTACTGTGATACATGTAGAATAAATGCATAGTTTTTATTTTTTCGGGTTTATTACACAGTATACTGTATATAAAAAAGTATTGTATACTGTAAGGCCGGAAAACATCAGCATACTGTTTCAGGTACAGTATTCTATCCTAATCAATAACAACGGCCACTAAACTGTAGACTCCTGTACGTGGGTTTTTAAATCCGATTCAGCAATGTGCAGGCATTGTTACACAAAGCTATATTATCCATCGAAATCCCTCCATTAGCCGTTTTCTTTTCTGAGGAAAAACAAAAAGAAAAGTTTTACTGTAATGGTCAGCCCCTTAAAGAAGTTCCCAGCCAGTCCCACCAATAATTTTCTCGGGGGGCGTCTCCTGTTCACATGCGCACGCGCCTACCATCGATGTAATGACACGCATACTGTATGCGTTTCAAGAAGGTTCCAATGCGCATACGCCTAGCGTTCCACCAATTGTTCAGTACTGTATCTGCAGTACAGTACTGTAGAAGCCGCTCAGCCAATGATATTGCTTACAGGAGAATCGCTTGACTTTTAAATCGCACCGATATTGATACTGTATTGTCAAAATAAAAAAAAACACAGAAAATAATACGGCAACAATACTCACCATAGAATTTCCCATTCAGCTGGCGCCGGTCCATTGCAAGTCCAGTGTTCTTGATCATCCACGTCGATAGTTTGCAGCGGGACTAGTCCACTTGTAGTCAGCTGATGAGGCTGGAAATTGCTTAGGTACATGCAAGCTAGATCGAAACTGCATGCGAAATCCGGCTCAGGCTTTCTGGATCGACAGCAAGGGTTGTCACTGACGGTGGGACCGTTATTGGAAGCCGGTGATGGTGCATTGCTTGGTAGCGACTGTCGTTTCTTAGTTGGTTTTAACACAACCCTTCGCCTTTTGCCGTCTGCATGATCATAGATACAGGAAAAAGCCGGTGATACACACCAATACCCTCCAACAAATTGTGGCTCATGTAATGCTGCCGCCCTCTGCGGCTCCTACCTCCGCTGTCGGGGCGCTCGGCGTCCGATCCCGTGTCCTCTCCTCTTCCCCTGCAGCCCCTGATGCGCATGCGCGCCGTCGGGGCAGACCCCCGCGCGCGTCTACTGTTCCGGCTTTTCCTCCCGGCAGATTCAATCCGCACCTTCCATCGCGCGCGTCGCGCATCGCGCGCGTCGCGCATTGCGCGCACGCGCCACTATGTCCATCTCCACTGCTGCCAATGTACTTGTTCCTCCCACACCTGTCCTGCATCCTGCCTCAGCCTATCAGTGCTCTACCTTCATCTGACATCACCGCTGGGAGCTCTCATTGGCTCCTGTCAGGATATAGTGCTACCAGCCCTGAGCTGATTGCTGAGCATAGTCAGTCTCTAGTTGTACTTGCTACAAGCTACTTCGCAGTCTGCTCTTGTCTTCCGTTACAGACCCTTGTTTGAATCTGGACTCCCGATCTCTGGCACCCTCGAACCCCGGCTCGCCCTACGGACTTCTACCTTCTCCTCTCCTCGACCTTGGCTTTGGACCCCGACTACTCTTGATCTCTCCGACCCTGAATCTGGCAAGTACCTCTACGACTCTACACTCTCCTGTCCCGAACCAGGCTATCCACACGACTCTGCTTACCGGACCCGCTCACGCGGCTGTAGGGCGGTGGTTTTCCTGTATCCCCACCTCGGCCTCGCGGTCCAGTCCGGTTTGTGGTGAGCACTCCTATAGTCCCGTGACATTATGCTCAGCCCAACAGACCTGGACTCCGCCGAAGTGGGTCGATGCTTAAGCGAACACGATGGCCTGTTCAAGGAAGTAGAGACGTGTCTCTCTCAAAATAACCAGCGTATGGAACTGCTCCAAAACTCCTTGGGTACCATTTCGGAACAACTCAAATCCCTTCTGTCCTCTCCTGATACTGCTTCCTCTCCTCCTGCTCCTATCTTCTCCCCGCCGGTACCATCAACTCACCCTCCTGAACCTCGCCTACCTACTTCCAATCACTATGCGGGAGAGCCTTCAGCATGTCGTGGCTTCCTGGGGCAGTGTTCCATCCAATTTGAGCTTCTACCCTCTTATTTTCCTACCCCACGTTCCAAGGTCGCGTACATTATCTCGCTGCTGACCGATGATGCCCTGGCCTGGGGTACACCCATATGGGAGCAACGGCCGGATTTGACTTCCAACCTGGACCGATTCTGTGCTGAATTACGGAGGGTCTTCGATACACCAGGTAGGAGGGTAACTGCCGCATCTTCTCTCCTCAATGTAATGCAGGGAAATCGCTCTGTGGCTCGCTACGCACTGGAATTTCAAACTATTGAGGCAGAAACAAGGTGGAATGACGAAGCACTCGCCGCAGTGTTCTGGCAGGGTTTAAATGACTCCCTCAAAGACGAACTGGCCGCCCTGGAGCGTCCTACATCATTGGAGGAACTCATCGCGCTATGTATCCGTATGGACCAGCGGCTTCAGGAGCGAAGAGCAGAGAAAGGGAAGCGTCAAAAAGGTACCCAACCCACTTCATTCCCACATACAGCTCCAGGGGAGCCTGTTGCCGCATCTTCCGAAGAACCCATGCAGCTGGGTGGGACTCGCCTTTCGTTGACAGAAAGACTACGCCGGCGTCGGGCGGGCCTCTGCCTTTACTGCGGAAATAGTGGACACCTGGTGAGAACCTGTCCTTCCAAGTCGGGAAACGCCAGCCCCCAGTGAGTACTGGGAGAACTACACTGGGCATGGTAACTTCTACTCCCTCTCCCAAACTACCATCCAAGATACTCCTTCCTATAACCCTATCAGGAGGCTTTGGGGACGTCACCACGAAGGCCTTCCTAGACTCCGGTTCTGGTGGAAACTTCGTCGATCAGGCTTTTGCGGAGAAGAACCAGATTCCTCTGGTAGCCAAAGATTGGCCCGTGGGCCTAGAAGCCATTGACGGTAGGCCTTTGCAGCCCGCATTCATTTCTCAGCAGACCATTCCCCTCCGTCTTAAGATGACTGGTCACCATTCCGAACATATTCAATTGGATGCCATCCACACGCCGGCTGTGGACATGATATTAGGTCTTCCCTGGCTCCAGCACCATAACCCCCAGATCGACTGGCTCCAGTGACAACCCATCACCTGGAGAGACCGGTGTCGAGACATTTGTCTGGATTCGCCTAAGGCCCTAGTAGGTGCCACACATCCGGAATCCAAGAATCCCCTCCTTCCGGACGCCTACTGGGAGTTCAGAGATGTCTTCGACAAAATTCAGGCGGAGGAATTACCACCCCATCGCGCCTACGATTGCCCGATCGACCTTACTGGCGCGATTCCCCCCAGAGGTTGTACCTACCCGCTTTACCCCCTCCGAGACCAAGGCGATGAAGCTTTACATACAGAAGAACCTCCAGAGAGGCTTCATTCGTAAGTCTTCCTCTCCGGCAGGAGCTGGCTTCTTTTTTTAAAGAAAAAGGATGGCACACTTCACCCTTGCATCGATTATCGTGGCCTCAACAAGGTGACTGTCAAGAATCGGTATCCACTTCCCTTGATTGCCGAACTTTTCGACAGGTTACAAGGCGCCACTATCTTCTCCAAGCTGGATCTCCGGGGAGCCTACAATCTGGTTCGGATTCGTAAGGGAGATGAGTGGAAGACGGCCTTCAACACCCGTGATGGACACTATGAGTACCTCGTGATGCCCTTCCGTCTCTGTAACGCGCCAGCTGTCTTCCAGGATTTCGTTAACGACGTTTTCAGAGATCTTCTGGATCAACACGTGGTGGTCTACCTAGACGACATCCTTATATTCTCTCAGAATCCCCTGGAACATACTCGGCACGTCAAACAAGTACTTCAGAGGTTGCGGGAGAACCGTCTGTTCCCCAAACTTGAAAAATGCCAGTTCCACCAGTCATCCACGTCATTTTTGGGTTACATAATCTCGGACACGGAACTCGCAATGGATCCTACCAAGGTGGAAGCTGTCTTGAATTGGCCCCAACCCCTCTCTCTGAAAGCGGTACAGAGGTTTTTAGGCTTTGCCAATTATTACCGCAGGTTCATAAAGAATTTTTCCACGTTGGTCGCACCCATCACAGCCCTCACTCAGAAGAGCGCCAATCCCGCACTGTGGTCCTCCGAGGCAATCATGGCTTTTCAGGTTCTCAAGGAAGCCTTTGTCACAGCACCTATCTTGGTGCATCCTGATCCAGCACAACCCTTCACTGTCGAGGTGGATGCTTCGGACATAGGGGCAGGGGCGATCTTATCCCAAAGGAAGGACCCACAGGCCAGACTGCATCCCTGTGCATTCTTTTCTAAAAAATTCTCTGCAGCAGAACGGAATTATGACGTGGGTAACGTGAGCTCCTCGCGATCAAGATGGCCTTGGAGGAGTGGCGTCACCTGCTGGAGGGCGCTGAGTACCCCGTCACCATCCTTACGGACCATAAAAACCTCTTATATATTGAGACTGCCCGCCGTTTGAGTGCCCGGCAGGCACGTTGGTCCACCTTCTTCACCCGGTTCAACTTCCTTATTTCATACCTCCCTGGTTCAAAAAATATTAAAGCTGACGCACTGTCTCGTCAATTCTCTGTAGAAGACAAAACCGAAGACCCTCAAGAGACTCTCCTTCCTCCTAAATGTGTCCTGTCTGCCAATACCTTTGACGCACTGACAGAAATCACCAGGGTTCAAGATCAAATCCCTTAGGGTCTCAGGGTGCCAGTTGGACGACTCTTCACACCCCCTACCTTCCGCCAGAAGGTAATGCAATGGGGGCACGCCGCCAATACGGCAGGTCATCCAGGGATCAAAAGGACTATTAACCTCTTGCAACGAACAGTTTGGTGGCCAGGCATGCGCAAGGACATTCAACATTTCGTCTCAGCATGTTCCACCTGCGCACAAAACAAAATTCCACGGAATAAACCTCCAGGACTCCTGCAACCCCTTCCCATTCCCGATCGACCCTGGGAACATCTCTCGATGGACTTTATTGTCGACCTCCCCAAATATAAGGGTATGGACACTATACTAGTAGTGGTCGACCGCTTTTCAAAACAAGCGCACTTTATCCCACTCAAAGGTCTACCCAGCGCCCCTAAACTTGCCGAGGTATTCGTGAGGGAAGTCTTCAGGCTCCATGGGTCACCCCAAACCATAGTCTCTGATCTTGGGTCGCAATTTGTTTCGAGATTCTGGAGGGCCTTCTGTAAGAAACTTAATGGTGCACTTCACTTCTCCTCTGGATACCACCCACAGACCAATGGTCAAACTGAATGAACCAATCAGTCACTGGAGCAGTTCCTTCGTTGTTTCATATCTGACTCTCAGGACAATTGGCTCGACCTACTCCCCTGGCAGAATTCGCTCATAATAATCTCAGGAATGAGTCCACACTACAGTCTCCATTCTTTTCTAATTTTGGCTTTCATCCCTCCGCCCTTCCTCAGTCTGGGCCTAGTACAGGAGTTCCAGCCGCAGAGGAGAGGATTCGGGATCTTCGAGCTTCTTGGTCTAGGATTCAGGATAATCTCAAACGGGCCACGGCTATGCAGAAGAGACAGACTGATCACCATCGTCGGAAACCACCCAATTATGCCCCGGATCAGAAAGTATGGCTATCTACAAAGAACATACGGTTGAAAGTCACATCCCCAAAGCTAGCACCCCAATTTATCGGCCCATTCTCTATATTGGAGAGGATCAATCCGGTTACCAATCGACTGAAACTACCTGCAACTATGAAGATTCCATCTACCTTTCATTGTTCTCTATTAAAACCGTTTATACCCAATCCTCAGATCCAACACAACGCACCTCCCCCCAGACTGGTTAATGGACAAGAGGAGTTTGAGGTACAGTCCATCCTGGATTCTCGTATCTCAAGAGGAGGGCTCCAGTATTTGGTGCATTGGAGGGGTTTTGGACCCGAAGAGAGGGCATGGATTCCTCAAGCCCAGGTACACGCCCCCAGGCTGGTCCGGGCATTTCCTCTCAAATTCCCGCTTAAACCTGGTATGGATCGTCCGGAGTCCAACCCTGAAGGGGGGGTACTGTAATGCCGCTGCCTGCTGCGGCTCCTACCTCCGCTGTTGGGGCGCGCGGCGTTCGGTCCCGTGTCCTCTCCTTTTCCCCTGCAGCCCCTGCTGCGCATGCGCGCCGTCGGGGCAGACCCCCGCGCGCATCTACTGTTCCGGCTTTTCCTCCCGGCAGATTCAATCTGCCCCTTCCGTCGCGCGTGTCGCGCGCACGCGCCACTATGTCCATCTCCACTGCCGCCAATGTACTTGTTCCTCCCACACCTGTCCTGCATCCTGCCTCAGCCTATCAGCGCTCTACCTTCATCTGACATCACCGCTGGGAGCTCTCATTGGCTCCTTTCAGTATATAGTGCTACCAGCCGTGAGCTGATTGCTGAGCATAGTCAGTCTCTAGTTGTGCTTGCTACAAGCTACTTCGCAGTCTGCTCTTGTCTTCCGTTACAGACCCTTGTTTGAATCTGGACTCCCGATCTCTGGCACCCTCGAACCCCGGTTCGCCCTACGGACTTCTACCTTCTCCTCTCCTCAACCTTGGCTTTGGACCCCGACTACTCTTGATCTCTCCAACCCTGAATCTGGCAAGTTGTCAGGATCGCCTAGACCTCCTGCCTAGCCATAACTTCCTTGTCCACTGGGTGTGCTGCTGCCTTCTGTTGGCTCTGGGTTCCTCTGTCTGTCTGTCTTCTTGTTGCTCCTGTCTCTGTCCTTATAGCTTGCTTCCTGTCTGTTGGTTTTGCCTTTGCTTCAAGTCAGACTCCCATGCACATGCCTGTCTTTGATCCTGATCTGTTTATGTACCTGTACCTGTATTATAGTCTGTTCACAGTAAAGGTCCTTGCTAGTAATCTGGCTTGTCCCTGTCTGTTCCTGCTGCCCGGTCTCAGTCCCTGCTCCCTGTTCTCAGTCCCTGTCCCGCCCCGCCTGTCCTGTTCCAGTCTCCTTGTTGCCGACCTCTGCTTGTTACCTGACTTCGCTACCTGCCGCCTGCCTCGGACCCCTGCTTGTTACCTGACTTCGCTACCTGCCGCCTGCCTCGGACCCCTGCTTGTTACCTGACTTCGCTACCTGCCGCCTGCCTCGGACCCCTGCTTGTGACCCCTACTACGCTCGTGCTGTTCCGGCCACCGAGATCCTACCCGCCACAGGAGTCTCCCGTGACACAAGTACCTCTACGACTCTACACTCTCCTGTCCCGAACCAGGCTATCCACACGACTCTGCTTACCGGACCCGCTCACGCGGCTGTAGGGCGGTGGTTTTCCTGTATCCCCACCTCGGCCTCCCGGTCCAGTCCAGTTTGTGGTGAGCACTCCTATAGTCCTGTGACGGCTCAATACGATAAAAACAGGGATCGTTACATAACCTTTTCCTAATTGCACGCTTCCACGTATGAGGAGCTGGCGAAAATTTGTAAAAGTCATAGTTTTCGATAAAATACTGATAAATTTGAACAACTGTTGCCATCTTATCATCTGTTGCATTAATCGCGGCCCATATCAAATACGCGTAACTTCTGTCGGGTTTTTGGAAAACAGGCTGCACTTGAACACTCATAGCGGGCGGCGGGTCTCTGGAGAATACTGTAACCGAAACTGGTCTTTGACTTTCTTTAATACATTTTTGCAACCTCTTCATTCAGTCTCAAGGCCAAGTTACAATAGCACACTGTGGTATCTTTTTTAAACGAAACACCTGCAAGTCGACACATTACTGAAGCGTATGCGCATTACAATTCATTAATATCTGCCATCAGGCGGACAGGCGAAGAATTGCAACCTATTAAATCCGAACCATTCTCAATAAACACATCAACCACGCGTCAACCGCGCATGACCCGTGGCTGAGAACGCAAAATGAATGCGGCATGCTCCAGGTAAAGTGCGTCGCATTCCAGGAAAAAGCCAGGGAAAAAACGGCGATGTGTTAGAATCAAATGAGTTGCAGCAGTATGGTCTGAAATTTGACCGCGTACCGGGCCACAGGACGGCTGCCTTGGGTTATATGGAAGAGAGATAAAGCAGCTGTTACTTTGCGTCCGGGTGTGTTGAACACTACGGAACTCCCTGGTGAAGCAGGCTATGTCGCCCGTGAGGTCCGGCCCTTGTTCCCAGATGTGTGAAGTCCAAGCCAAGGCGTCGTCAACAAGCAGAGATATGATATAGGCCACCTTAGACCACTGGGAAAGAAAACGAGATGGCATCAATTCGAACTGGATATCACGTTGATTTAGAAACCCGCTACAACCAAGCGGTTCGTCGCCATATAAGTTGGGTGTAGGGAGTCGGGGTTCGGAGGCTCCGTTCATGGGAGCGGTTGTAGGAGAAGACACCGCTGAGGGCACAGGGTCATAAGGGGCATGTTTTGTCTGGTCAGCCATAACTTGTACTGTAATTTGGAGTAGCTCCATATGCCAACTATTCAGGTCAAGCTGTTTCTCCATTTTTTTAAACATGTCAGAGTGCATGTGCAGAAGTCGACCCACCTCAGAGCGGTCAATGTTTGTGGGGCTGAGGTGAGGATGTTGGTAACTACCGACCTACAACCGGGCAAGCATGTCCGGAGTGCAGGGTGAAGGTCGTGTAGCCAGTCAGGGTAGGATAGGTCAGAATTGTTGTGATACTCGCCGTAGTCTAGGGTTGGAGAAATCGAATAGTCATAGTGCGTAGCCGGAGTCCAGGTGTAGAGAAGGTAGAAGTCCAATTGCAAGCTGAAGTCGGGGGTCAGAGAAGGCGGAGGTCCAGATACAAGCCGAGGTCAAAACAGGAGCAAGAGAAACAAGACAAGTTCAGGCAAGGTACTGTAACAGCAAGGCAGCAGGGTGCTAAGGGGCAAGTACTTTGTCACATAAACAGAGGTTTATGCTCAGACAAATTGGAGGAGGATTTAGCGAGTTTACAGTAAATAGGGCAGGTAGCCAAAAGCAGGTGAGTACAAGACTGCAGGGTAATGAATGAGAACCACCCACTCAGATGTATTCAATCCACCGATAGGCAGGGACAGGAAGAAGAGCAGGTGTAGAAAAATTGTTGAGAGCAAGACTTCCAGGGCCGTGCGGCACCTGCGGGTAACTTGCATGCAATGCGCATCACCCGTGATGTCATGGCGTCACGTGCGGTGTCCCCCAGCATTGTAGCAAGACGCACATCACCCGTTTCGTTACGGGACATGTCACGGGGCGGAGCCTGAGCGCGGTGCGTGCGGTGTCCCCCAGCTTGGTAGCGCAACGTGCGTCACCCGTCTCGTCACGGAACGCGTCACGGGGCGGAGCCGAGGCCCAATCCTCACAGTGTCTCAGTCGCACTAGTGATGCCACAATAACTGACGTCACTGATACCCGACGCGCGTTTCGTTCAACAGAACTTCTTCGTTCTCTCCATAACTGTTTGCGCTTTATATTATTATTAGATTAAAAGATATGTATTATTTTTACTATTCTGTTGAGGTCCTTGAGTGCATTATTATTGGATTCCTTTGTAAATATTGTTCAAGATCTACATGGTACCTAATGCAGGGTGCGTCATTTCGTTGGACGTCATTGGATCAGCGGTGAGGATTCCTTGTTGGTTACACATCTACGTAGCTGAAAGTGGTGTGTTTCAACCCAGTCATATTGGATTGTGAATTGAACCCTCTACGGAGGACAGCACTGCGGCGGCCATACACTTGGGCCACGGCCCCGCATGGGATTTGATTGAGACTACATTATCCATGACTGGAAGATAAGTGAATTTGCGGTGTGCTTCGGGGTGATTCATCAACCCTTGTTTGCGGAGCCTTATGGGATTCTTTGCGGTTTAGTAAGGAACTTCCGACGACTCACGGATCGATTTACGGATCGAGCAGCAAGGTACTCCGTACACCTACACGTTCATAACATCAGTTCCTACTGCCCTGGGACACGGGGCTCCTTGTTGACAGGCGCGCAACAGAGCGTTGATACCAAATCAGCATACCTGTGGAGCTTCAGTGTTTTAGAGTTGAGATATAATCTCTATATTGGAACTGTTTGCATTGCCTATTTGTCAACGGAGTCTGCAGATACTCAATTTCATCTATCTTCCTAGGAGGACATAAATATTCATGGTCTATGTTGACTTGTATACATCTCAGAAACCCACAAGGTTAATATCACAATCCACAATCCTATTTAGGATACAGCATCCATTCAAGTCCAATCTTTTTATTTTTCTAATATATTGTTTTTATTTCATTGCCTTATGTACC
The DNA here is from genome assembly GCF_040206685.1 of Ascaphus truei. Taxonomy (NCBI): domain Eukaryota; kingdom Metazoa; phylum Chordata; class Amphibia; order Anura; family Ascaphidae; genus Ascaphus; species Ascaphus truei. The sequence continues at coordinate 310,297,779 of NC_134486.1, read as the reverse complement.
ATTTTTAGTGGTTATATGTTGTCTGAATTTTATTAAATTTGTATTGATTGTATGCAATATAGGTGTGTGCGCTTATCAATCTGGTGTTCACGTGTTTAGGAATTGGTTATTCCTTGATGAGCAGCCCTTTCTAATTGCTTTATTTATATAGCTTTATTCCCTGGCTTTTGATCTGTCTACAATATCTATATCTCCCTCTCCTTAATTTGTGTACACAGAATATATATTTTTCAATTGTATTTTTTTTGTGCGCTGGTCCTTTTTTTTTGTTTTGTTTTTTCCTTCACATAGTTTTATATATTTATGTATATTTGTTTTTACTACAACTAGTAGTACAATTATATAATACCAACTAGTGGCGTGGCTGGTGGCCTGGTTGCTGGGTACTCGGGAGGGGTGTGGGTGGGGATGGGAGGAGAACTGTGTGCTGCCAGTGCCTAGTCTCTCCGACTATAGGCTAAATAGAAACAATAAGGGAAAGGGGGGGGTGGTGGATTGGGCGCGTCTTAGACAAATGTGAATAACAATAAGTGACAAAGCGTTATATATATAACAACAGTGCAAAAACTTCAAATGTGAATAATGTGATTAACCTTCACCAACCCTTGGTGAAATAAGGTAATATAAAAATACAACAATACAAATAGAAACAAGTCTAGTAGCACTAGCAAATATAGCAAGTGATGTTAACAAATATAACTTCCCGAGGTTTAGACCTCAGGGGGTTCAGAGGGGGTGCCAATATCTCCTGCAAGTTTAAATCTCCCAAGGCACGGTCCACGTGACCAGGACACTTAGCCCCAAGATACCGGCACCACGTACGGAGTCCTGTATCTCAGGAAGCAGGGGGTCCCGGACCTAAAATTAATGCGGTTCTGCTCCAGAGACTTCCTGCTTCAATAGTGTGTACCAAAAATACAAATGAAAGTCAAGCTTAATTACCCTAGTGGCCAACTGTTTACCCCCTGGGAGGCCTAACCACCCACAACCCTCTAGACCAGGGGTGCGCAAATTGGAACGCGCTGGATATTGTTTGGGAGGCGTGGTGTTTGCAGAGGCCCCGCGCTCTTCCCCAAGGCATTTAAGTTAAATGCCCCGCGCGAGGGCCCTGTAACCTCAACTTACTGGGGTTCTGTAGTCTTCTGGACGCGTTGCCATGGCAATGCGGCATCAAATGATGCTGCGGGGTCATGTGATGTACGCGTCACCATGGTAACATGGGTCAAATGACGCTGTGGGGTCACGTGACGTTACATGGCCCGTGGCGTCATTTGATGCCGAGTCACAGAGAAGGGGGGCGCGAGCGGTGTGGTTGTCGCACAGGGGGGCGCAGGTCCAAAACTTTGCGCACCCCTGCTCTAGACTAATGCCCAATATCCCTATTAGCCAAGTACGGCTTACAGTGGTTTTGGGCATTAATAAAAAATAAAATACACAGGCAGTACTTACCCCCATATATATATATATATATATATATATATACATACATATATATATATATATATATATATATATACATACATACATTTGAAACATAAAACCGTTGATTGTCACTGTGGCTAACTAGCCCCTCTCAATAGAGAAAAACGAAGAGAAGAGCAGAGCACTAAATCCAGTGTAAACAAATTACAGAGATTGCGTTCCCAATGCGATTTAGGGTTAATCACTGCAAAACAGGGACAATACGGTGTTGTAGGGGAAAATATGACATATGTGGTGTACATAGAATTTAACTCGTCTGTCCCAACACGATTTAGGGTTAATCAGCCGGGCAAACTGCCTTTATTATTGGCCTGATTAACCCCCGATCGTCACAGACCCGCAATCCGACAGTCCGTTATCCGACGGCGGTTTGCAGGACGCATTACATCGGATAAGTGAGGACCGGCTGTATATCTGTTCATACATCACAGCCTTCTTGAGAATAATACCTTTTGTGTGTTTTTTGTTCTTCAACTTTTGGACAGTTTGTTGTGAATGAGATTGTTACATGGAAGTGTTTTGCAGTTTGTGATATTATATTAACTGGATTTCTTTACAAGTGGCAATAATGTGAGAGTTGAAGTGATATTCTGTGTGTACATTTTTGTTTGACTTTAAGACAGTGCTTGATCGTCGTGACAATTGCCGCCTTCCTAGACAATTTTGTTGCTGGTGCCTCGACTGCCAGGCTCGTACCATATATTATAGGCTAAAGCAGTAAAATTCAGGGCATTATTGAAAACCCTGCTCTCTGATTAGTTAAAATTCCGTGCATTATCAGTAATGCCCGGAATTTTAGCAGCTTGCAAAGTGCAGTTTTCAATGTGTTTATTTCCAGCCGTGTTTATGGGTGTAGCATGTGTGTGTAGCAGCAGTTTGTGTGTGTGTGTAGAGGTGTTGTGTATAGAGGTGCAGTGTTGTGTGTGTAGAGGTGCTGTGTTGTGCTGTGCTGTGTGAAGAGATGGGGGGGAGAGTGCAAAGTTTAGTAAGTGGCTGCATTTTTGATTGTGGCTGTAGTGTGTGTGTTGTGCTGTTGTTGTATGTGTAGCAGCAGTTTGTGTGTGTATAGAGCTACTGTGTGTGTGTATAGAGCTCGTGTGTATGTGTGTCAGTGTCAGCAGCAGTGTTTATGGGTGTAGCATGTGTGTGTAGAGCTGCTGTGTTGTGTGTGTAGAGGTGCTGTGTTGTGAGTGTAGAGGAGGTGCTGTCTTGTGTGTCTAGAGCTCCAGTGTTTGTGTGTGTGTGTGTGTGTGTGTGTGTGTAGAGGTGCTGTGTTGTGTGTGGTGTGCTGTTGTGTGTGTGTGTAGCAGCAGTTTGTGTGTGTTGAGCTGCTGTGTGTGTGTGTGTGTGTGTGTGTGTGTGTGTGTGTGTGTGTGTACACAGAGGGGACGGCAGTGTGTGGATATAGATAGCTGCAGTGTAAGCGTATATAGAGGTGGTTTCATGTATTTACCATTTTATTTTAATAAAAAAATCTATTTTACTATACAAAAGTGTCTTATTTATGAAAAAAGCCTACATTTAGCCTATAATAGTAGTAATAATCCCCTCAGAACAGGGCATTACTGGCCAATAATGCCCTGGCTGGGTTAAAGTCCCTCGGCTTCGCCTCGGGCCTTCAACTTTTCCAGGCAGGGCATTATTGGCCAGTAATGCCCTGTTCTTCTGGGATTATTACTTAAATATAGCACACAATAGTGTGAGAATTAAATTGGCACAAAGTAACCATATTGTTTGACACCAGTTAATGTCCGAGAAGTATATCCTATTCATGTGGAGCATTACCAACGGATGTGAATTAAGCTCTTTGTTTGCACTATAGAAGCTCCTGCACCCTTCATTTTTACATCTGCCGATCTACACCTTGCCTGCACGGAGCCAGCACCCTGCAAAGGTATGAGACATTGAGCAAAGGCCTGTAAATAGTGTATCATGATTAGGATGACCAGACGTCCCGTTTTTTTGTTGTGTTCCGGGTCACGACTTTTCTTTTAAATGCCCCGTTTTTTTGCCGGTTGCACATGCGAAGATTGGCGCTTGCCGGCCGCGCAAGCGCACATCACATGAGCAACTGGTGACGATCGCGCATATGCAGCTGGCAAGTGGCTGTGGTTGGTGCCACTCTTGCGCATGTCAAAATTTGTCCCGGTTTGTCCTGGGAAAAATATGGTCATCTTAACCATGGTGTAAATTCCTTAAGAGCAAAGCAAGGATGGTTACTCATGCATGTGTAAATGTGCGGTGCAGCCCTTTAGAGAGCTCCTTGAAGGATATTATGTTACCCACCAGTGATGGAGAGGAAAAATGTGGAAAACATAAAAGTGAGGCTTGTACACATCCTGGGGAGCTTCAATAACAGTACACACGCTGCTCCTCCTTCCCTGTGCATGGCTCCCCTCCGTGTCACCGTGCTCCTGTTCCTCCCTCCCCTGTGCTACAGTGCTCCCTGCCTCCTCCCCTCATGTGTCACATTGCATTGCCCCTCCCCCTGTGTCAGTTACTGTGTGTGCACAGTGCACAAGGAAGTGGTGGAGGGAGAAGAACTGCACGTCATTTCCCAGACCATACTCGGCTCCTGTGTGCCGGCTGTTTGTTACTGTGTGTGAAGCCCTGCAGGAGGATATGCACCGTATGCTGCAGCAGGCATGGCTGCAGGAGGCGGTGTGACCCGGGCAATCCGTTTGCCGGGCAGGCACGGCTATGCAGTGGAGTTCTCCCCTTACAGCCAGTCTCGCTTGGCATGTGCAACTTCCCAAAACTATGGCATATCAGGTGAAGGAGGCTTTTGCCTTTTTCTAGGCTTGTGATAATTGACAGATTCCTACTGTAGTAACTGTTTTTTTTTTTCTGATGAGCAGGGTCATAGGTTTACTTTCAATATGTTAAAAGAATGAGGAATCCTGCTTCTAACGCCATGAATACAAAATAGTGAAGAATCTTAAACTGTACCTATTTAGCAGATACACTACATAGTAGATTCCTGTAAGGTCAGCTGGTACTACTGTATTAAACATACTGTTTTTTTGTGTGTGGTAAACTGCATAGGTTAGGGCCGCAGGGGTGCTCAATCTCCAGTCCCCCCCCCCTGCTTCAGCATAGGTGGTTCAATCAGAGGCTCAATCAAACACTGAGCCACCTGTGCTGAAACAGGGATATCCTGAAAACCAGACCTGTTGGGGGGGAGGGGGTGGGTGGGCTTGAGGACTGGAGTTCAGCACCCTTGTATAGGGACTTCAATAGGAATTGATTGGAAGTTGCTCCATCCAACAGTAGATATTGACACCTATTTGCATGTTCAAAATGTTGGAGGATCTGCATACTACAGTATTTGTTGCATGGTATGGCGTCTTGTATTACAGTACTTATTTATTTGACATGAACTATGTAAACAATATGGTTACCAATCACTTATTAGAATAAAAATGGACAATATAGGTGTTAGTCTGCTGGTTCCTGACCTGTGCTGCATGTACAGTACAGCACGGGCGTCATCAGGAGAGGCCAAGGTCCAGCAGAAGTCTTCACCACATAAGCCCTATTAATCAAATTGTAATGCTTTCCTTTTCTTCTTTTTTCCCCTTCTACACAGTTCAAGTCAGTGGCTAATAAAGCGGTCCGCTTCATTTACAGTATCTGCCAAATTTTTCAGACAGGAATATGAACAGGGCGACATTTGTAATTGTGTTTTGGAGAGGTGTTCAGGGAAGATTAGATGTGGGTAAACTCCAAATGATAAAATAGATTGAAGGAGTAAACACCACTAAAAATGAAAAAATACACCCTGATGATCTTTTTAAATCAGCTGATTACATCTTTTTTTTGTTGAACCTTTTTGTTCTCCTTAAGTCTCACTGATTTTTTAACACCAGTGGCCTTATCGTGGCATCTCACTGATACACTTACATGAAAATTTTGTTTTTGGTCTCTCAAACGCAATCTCACATTTTATATGGAGGTTAAAATCCCTGGCATATCGATATGTGAACTTTCTCAAAATGTAGTACATTGTAAAAATCTATTTCAAATTATGTACATAGTTATTCTCATAATTTTTGTCTTGCTTCTTTAGGTTGTGGGACTCTGGTTGTCCTGGAAAAAAATGAAACTGGTCTTGCTGTTATTCGAAGGTAATACAATTATGTTGACAAAAAAAAAAAAAATATATATATATATATATATATATATATATATTATACACTCACATACTTCCATCCTGAAATTGCAAATATATATATTTTTTAAGCCTTTACATTTTAATCTTGTGTAGCACCTTTCCTCTCCCCCACCCCCCTCCCTAAGGCTGTGCGTATAGTGCCCGCGATGGGCGACGGCGATGCGACGTCGCCCAAAAACAAATACATGGCCGCTGCCGCGTGCGCTTATAGTAAGTGCAACGGCGACAATGCGACCGAGCGACGTCGCGTCACCAAATTTGGAAGCTGGCAATATTTGATTTTTCAAGGGCTGTCGCCTCGTGACAGCCCCTGAACCAATCAAATGTCAGCCTGCGCCGCCGCCGCAAAGCGAAATATAACTTTTGCTGATGGCGACGGGTGACGTCACCTGTCCCGTCACCCATCCAGTCGCCTGTCGCGGGCACTATATGTGCGGCCTAAGAGATCATGTAGCTACCGGGTGTATTATGGAGCTGGTGGATACCTGTTGGATTTACAGAAGGCCTAAGGGCTCTGTGATGTTGAGGGGAGACATCAGGTCAGGCTTTCAGCTGGTTGTTCGTAGTCAACGCAGCGCCTCCATCCCATGAGGATCCTGGTGTGACCAGGAGGGGCCTCACAAGCAACTCTTTTCAAAGACCACACCAAGGATGGTATAACTGTACTTTATTTGGTACAGCAAGCATTATCAGTCTTTATTCACCTGAAGGCAGTACCCAGGGCTTGAGGCCCTAAGTACCCCTCCTCAGCTACCTTACCCCCTAACAGGGTAAGGCCTCAGCCCACTCCTATCCAAGAGAGGCGTTACTGGTGCTCTCTCCACATGGGGAGGTCAGCACAGAACTAACTGCTCCACTCTTAGGCCTCGGGCATGAGCGCTGACCCGTGCTGAGGCGCTCGGCAGTGAGCCCCTGCAGCCGCAATGAGCGGCTTTAGCAGGGGCTCGCGCACGCTTCCGCACGCCTGCGGAAGCGTGTCTTAAGAAATCTTTCGTTTCTTCGCTTGCCGGAGCGCAGGGCCGGTCACGTGAGCGGTTCGCCCAATGAGGGTGAACCAGCTCCGTGATGTCACTGGCCCGCCCCCAGACACGCCCACGGACGGCGCGCTCTCTAAGGCCAGGGAAAGCACGGCTTCAGTCTCTATGGACTAAGCCTAACCTTAGAGGAAAACCCCCCTCCTTCTCAGGGGAGTGGCTTGTAAGATACACACACAAACACAGATATACAAACACACACACAGATATACTCACACACACACAGATACACACACACACACACACACAGATATATACACACACACACACACACACACACACACACACACACACGAGCAGTGGAGAGCAGAGGCAGCGACGGATGTGAGTGACTGGGGGGAGGAGGAAAGGCATGCGATCCGTGCAGGACAGGCAAATGTACAACTAACTCCCCCCCCCCCCCCCCAGCACCCCCCTACCTTCTCCTTTCACCCGGGGCAGAAGGGGACAGGACACCGTGCAGCCACCAGCAGGCAGAGGAGCCAGGAGCAGGAAGGCAGACACACACACTCACCGTGTGCTCTGCACAAAGCGGAAGCCCCGCCCCCGGCTTCCTCTCTGCCTGCAGCCAATCCCCTGCGGCCCGGCCGGCATGAAGGAGGGATAATGGGGAGGGATGGAGAGGAGGATAATCGGAGGGATGGTGGGGAGGGATAATCGCGGCGCCACTCTAGGCAAGCCATGGCGCACATATTGGGAACCACTGGGCTGGGCTGCAAATGTTCGTTAAGGGCCGCATGCCGCCCGCGGGCCGCGAGTTTGACATGCTTGGTTTACACCATTCCAGTGCTGGCTGTTTTTTCCCTCGGGAAATAGGGAGAGCAGTGATGGAACCAGATGCATATATTGATAAACCCAATTGCAATAAGTGTTTCGCTTACTGCTCTTATAAATGTAGCCCTTGTACCCCAACCACCCCCCCCCCCCCCCCCCCAAGTGAGATTGGGGTGGGTCTGCTTCTCCAGCTACTTCACTAGTTGTTGGGCTGTGCCTGTTGGTAAACAGGAGGGCTGAGTGCTCTGTGATGTTGTGGGGAGAAACATGACAGGATCACAGGTTACCTTAGTTCTTGCTTGGTGCAGTGTCTCCAGTCAGCATGGATCCTCTGTGATGGCAGGGGATGGCCCATACTGACACTTCTTATCTCAGCTTTGACTGTGAAGTACACTCATTTATATTTTCATGGTCTTTATTGCATGCAGATCACATAACAGAGCAGTTACATTCTTCCTTATTGCAGTGCCCTAATTCAGGCTTGAGGCCCAGGTTAGGCCTATTGGATCCCCCCTCACATCTCCTTATGAGATGTAGGGCAGATGTTGGGCACTCCACAGAGGGAGGAGAGAGTCACAGGGACCCAGAATTTAGGAAAGTGACAATATTTATATCCTTTGGGGAGTGGCTGTAACTCTGACTCATAACAAGTCCGATCTGGATACTGATGGGCCCTCACATCCAGTGCTTAGGAATGCCTTTAATGCAGTCTCTTTCTATTGGTTGTTTTCTTGAACAAGTGGGCGATGCCTGTTTCCACCGCCACACTGGATGCAGCAGGAGTTTAGAATGTTGAATGCTGAGTTTCACCAATGCAGTGTTGAGGGGAGAAGCCACAGGCAGGGAAAACTTGAATAAACACAGAATTTGGTGTTCCTGACAAATATCACAGTGCTAATTATATGGCTAAAATATTATTATTATTAGCTTTAAAAACGCTTGTGTTTACGACTAAAGCAGTTGGATGAGTAGTACAAAATTGTTTATTTTAGGTAAGCTAAACTGCCTCTCGCAATGAGTGTGAGAGACCAAAGATTGGCAAAGTCAAATGTGGTTTTAAATCTGACTCTCTGTTCCCCCAGATACAGAAAACCTATAACATTCGACAAAAATGTCATTATATTTTTAGTTTCCTTTTATATCAGTAAAACCCAAATTGATTTTGAACTTCATGTTTATTCTCGAACATTTATTCAATAAAAACATGTTTACTATTTTTCTTGCATTTTTCGTGTGCAACTATATACAGACAAAGAGTCCCTAATGAATGCACCCATAAACAATAATAATGTGGTATGATAGTTGTTACTTTAAAAAACCCTTAATTAGACATACTAAAAAATATTTTTTGTAAAGGGACTGGGTAAATAATCCATGACCCATCCCATCAACCTTCTAACAGGTCATGTTGACATTTTACAATAACAATTATAACAGATGTTTAATATTACAATATCTGTCCAATAGTGCTAATTACCTCAAAGTCACGTCAAGCTGTTGACAAGAATGTACTTCAACATTTATTGATTGACATAAATTGATAGTGCTCTTTTTTAATGTATTCAAAAGTTCATGTAATTTTTTCTAAAACATGGAGTAATGAATTACAAAAGTATATGCATCTCCATGCACTGGGCCACTCAGGCTGCGTCCATGGTTAGTGATGCCGTGCTGAGGCGCGCGGAGGCTCAGGGAAAGCGGGTGCTTTCCCAGGCCTTAGACCGCGCGCCGTCCGGGGGTGTGTCAGGGGCGGGCCAGTGACGTCACGGAGCTGGTTTGCCCTCATTGGGCGAACCGCTCACGTGACCGGCCCTGCGCTCCGGCAAGCGCGAAAATTAAAATTTTTGCTAAGACTTACGCTTCCGCACGCTTGCGGAAGCGTAAGCGAGCCCCTGCTAAAGCCGCTCTCATTGCGGCTGCAGGGGCTCAGTGCCGAGCGTAAGCGCGCCTCAGCACGGGTCAGCGCATAAACGCTGACCATGTCCGAGGCCTTATGGTGAAAGAGCTATACTGTGGTCATAAAAACAACTATAGGAATGGTGTAGTGCTGATGAATGATTATTCACTAAGCACCTATAACTGACGCAGTTACAGCACTCTAAATAGGTGCTGTCATAATGTCACAAGTGGATATTGTGATTAGAATCGACTCCTCTCTCAGACAAGTACAGAGTAGATCATAAGGATAGTATATCATTAGTCAGACATGCATTATCTCATTATATCTATGCTGATGTCAAGTTAGTGAATTCACTGCCCGATTTGGCTGTTAATGCACAACCTTCTGTCTCTGTTTGCACTTATTTGCTTTTTTCGTGTGCACTAAGGAAGGTCAAATTAAAATTCTTGGCCACATAAAAAGTCTAGAGGTGAATAGAACCAACACACCTGCAGATACAAATCAAGGTCTTTGGATTATGCAATGTGTATTATTTTTATTTCTCAATATAGCATCATAATGATGTATACTAGGATGGTATTCTGTATACTAGGATGGTACGTCCTATTCTGTTTTTCTGTTTTGAATAGTATCGCTTCTATTCACTTCTAAGGATTATAGTATCACCAAAAACAGTCTCTAGTAAGACAAAAGCTTCATTTTTTTAATATATTTTCTACAAAATACTGTAAGTCAAAGGTGCTTTCAAATGTGACTGCTTTACTTCATTCTTGTCTATTACTATGTATGGTTTCCAAGGATGAAATAATACAGGGCACAGTAAAAATATTTTCTCCTACTAATGAGCTCAGAAGAGCCACACTTTAGCATGGTTTCCTGGATCTCTCTGCTGCCTTTGACACTGTCATCACCCCTTCTCCTGCACAACCTACACTCAATTGGCCGCTACTCAATTTCTGCTGCTCTACTATGAAAATCCCTACAATGGCTTCCTATATCCTCTAGAATTACATTTTAAACCCTAGTTCTGACTTACAAGTCTCAATAATGCTGCACCCCCTTACATCTCATTCCCAAATATATCTCTAAACGCCCCCTTGGTTCTGCCCATGATATCCGCCTCTCCTCCTACCTTATTACCTCCTTTCACTCCCACCAATAGACTTCTCCCATGCTGCCCCCTCTGTGAAATTCCCTACAAAGCACCATCTGACTCTCCCCCTGCGTTGAGACATTCAAAAATTCTCTGAAAACTCCCCTTTTTAAGGAAACCTATCTGGCATACTACCAACATCCACACCCAACCTTATTGGTACCAGCTGTGCGGCTGGACCAAACTCCATGCTATCAAACACACTAACACCACATCCCTAAACCTCAATAGATCCAGCTATGCGGCTGGACCATACTCCATTCTGAGGCATCTTCCACCCCCACAATGAGCAGCCACTTTACATTTTGTTTCAACATTGCCCCCTATTCTCTCTAGATTATGAGCACTCGTAAGCAGAGTCCTCATTACCTTCTGTCTCTGTTTGCACTTATTTGTCCTTATTTGTATGTCATTCTGTTTATGTAATTGATATCACTGTGCACCCCCACTGTATATATGAATATGTTTGCGCTTTGCAAATGATGATGATAATAATGGTAGTAACGATGTTTTCTTGGTGACACTGATTTTAGCTTTGACTGGAGTGATGCACTTTTTGATGTAACATGGAGTGAGGTCAGCGACAATATCCTGGTAACTTCCAGTGGAGATGGATCTCTGCAGCTTTGGGATACATCAACGCCCCAAGGTCCTGTACAGGTCTACAAAGAGCACACTCAAGAGGTAGGAAGCAAGTCTCTAAATACAGTGTAAAATTACAACATCTGTAAAGACATACAAACATAAGTGAAGTTCCCTGCACACTAAAGAAGAAATTACTAGAGAAATGAGCCAATTTCAAAAAAACAATAATTTACTGGAAAACAGCAATCCACATATACAGAAGGGAGTACAAAATCACAAAGTGCATAGATACTCTAACCGTAATACTTTGAACTAAAAACACAGCAAAAAAGGAGATGTAGTCAAAAAGAGGCAGTAGACAACAAGGAGAAATAATTATCAGCCAAGCAAGTGCATGGGGTCTCAACAAATCTGTTCTGGGGCCATCATTCTAAAATCCCATGAACGTGGAAGCAAAAGGGAATGTTAAATTGCAAAAAAGAGGTGTCTATACCACTGCGGACTAAGTTATCAGAACGGGAACATCGTAGGGACTTGTGTATTTCGACCATGTATTTGGATTGACGATCAAAAACTCTTGTCACCCACTTCAAAATCAGACGGGAGAAAGGGAAGTTCCTTTGACTTTGGGAACAGGCCGGAAGATGGGATTCATCCCCTGAAACGCTGCCCCTTTAGCTTGCTTAACTTCTGTTTCCTCCTCCATTTGTGAATTCTATAGTCCCTTTTTGCTTCCACGTTCATAGGATTATAGAATTGACTCCAGTATTTACCGTTTATTTTGTTAACTTTTTTCTTCTCAATTCAATGTCTTGAACAATTGTGTGTGTGTGTGTGTGTGTGTGTGTATGTGTGTGTATATATATATGTGTATGTATATATGTGTAAAACGGAAATAGCCGTGTTAGTACAGTTGCGATAGTGCAGAATAAATGAGTTATTCAGTATTAGGTGATACCTTTTTTATTTGGACTAACAATTTATGTCATAGGACAAGTTTTCGAGAGTTTCGATATATATTGTACTAGCTGAAAGAGCCGGCGTTGCCCGTGTGTTAAATTTCCCGCTAGGAGGGGGGGGACAGTGAACGGGAGGGGGGACACAGTGAACAGGAGGGGGGACACAGTGAACAGGAGGGGGGACACAGTGAACAGGAGGGGGGACACAGTGAACAGGAGGGGGGACACAGTGGACAGGAGGGGGGACACAGTGGACAGGAGGGGGGACACAGTGGACAGGAGGGGGGACACAGTGGACAGGAGGGGGGGACGACAGTGGACAGGAGGGGGGGGACAGTGGACAGGAGGGGGGGCAGTGGACAGGAGGGGGGGACAGTGGACAGGAGGGGGGGACAGTGGACAGGAGGGGGGGGGACAGTGGACAGGAGGGGGGGGGACAGTGGACAGGGGGGGGGACAGTGGACAGGGGGGGGGGACAGTGGACAGGGGGGGGACGACAGTGGACAGGGGGGGGACGACAGTGGACAGGGGGGGGGGGACAGTGGACAGGGGGGGGGGACAGTGGACAGGGGGGGGGACAGTGGACAGGAGGGGGGGGGACAGTGGACAGGAGGGGTGGACAGGAGGGGGGGGACAGTGGACAGGAGGGGGGGGGACAGTGGACAGGAGGGGGGGGGACAGTGGACAGGAGGGGGGGGGACAGTGGACAGGAGGGGGGGGGGACAGTGGACAGGAGGGGGGGGGGACAGTGGACAGGAGGGGGGGGACAGTGGACAGGAGGGGGGGGACAGTGGACAGGAGGGGGGGACAGTGGACAGGAGGGGGGGACAGTGGACAGGAGGGGGGACAGTGGACAGGAGGGGGAGACAGTGGACAGGAGGGGGGGACAGTGGACAGGAGGGGGGGACAGTGGACAGGAGGGGGTGGACGACAGTGGACAGGAGGGGGTGGACAGGAGGGGGACGACAGTGGACAGGAGGGGGACGACAGTGGACAGGAGGGGGACGGACAGTGGACAGGAGGGGGACGGACAGTGGACAGGAGGGGGACGGACAGTGGACAGGAGGGGGACGGACAGTGGACAGGAGGGGGACGGACAGTGGACAGGAGGGGACGGACAGTGGACAGGAGGGGGACGGTGGACAGTGGACAGGAGGGGGACGGTGGACAGTGGACAGGAGGGGGACGGTGGACAGTGGACAGGAGGGGGACGGTGGACAGTGGACAGGAGGGGGACGGTGGACAGTGGACAGGAGGGGGACGGTGGACAGTGGACAGGAGGGGGACGGACAGTGGACAGTGGACAGGAGGGGGGGACAGTGGACAGGAGGGGGGGGACAGTGGACAGGAGGGGGGCGACAGTGGACAGGAGGGGGGCGGGACAGTGGACAGGAGGGGGGTGACAGTGGACAGGGGGGCGGGGACAGTGGACAGGAGGGGGGGGACAGTGGACAGGAGGGGGGGGGACAGTGGACAGGAGGGGGGGACAGGAGGGGGGGACAGGAGGGGGGGGGGACAGTGGACAGGAGTTACCCTTATCGCACGCTTTCAACTGTGCACCCCTCTTACCCTATAATAAATATATCCTTCTCTGACGTTGACCTGACCTGCCTTTTACTCTTTTAGCAGCCAACAAAAATGGAAACACATGACCTTTTATACCACCACCCCATTTTAAAACCACACCACCCTCCCATTCGACTTCCACCCCGCCTCCACTTACCTTCCCCTTCGGTGCGCCTTCCCCCTTCAACAGGGGGGAGCAGGGCAGGAGATGGCCACGGGGGGAGGGGCAGAGCAGCCTCTTCCGATCGCTGCCCAGAGGGGTGCACAGTTGAAATCGTGCGGTAAGGGTGACGACAAGGTGGAGTAGTGCGGAGCGCCATTTTAATACTGTGGCGTCCGCCAGGATGGAGTAGTGCGGAGCGCCATTTTAATATTGTGAGCCGGTGGCATAGGGGGGAAGGTAGCGGGGAGGTGAGGGGGGGTGATGGCGGGGAGGGGAGCTGTGGGTGAGGAGGGGTGATGGTGGGGGGAGCCAGCGGGGAGGTGAGCTGTGGGTGAGGTATGGTGATGGGGTGAGAGTCTGTGGCAGTATATGTGTGTGTGTGTGTCACAGTGGAGTAGGTGTGTCTGTGATGTCAGCGTACCTGTTGGCCAATGAGAGTCGTGGGGGAGGCGGGCCATGGGCGGGCGGACCACGGACCAATCAGATTACCCACATCTACTAACAATCTCACATTTCAGTTATATATACAGTATATATATATATATCATACATCATAAGTTATGGTGGGTGTTGAAATGTATGGTAAACCAACCCAGCCTAGAAATATTTCAAAGCAAGTTTATACCAACCTCACACTGATGATACCCATCAAGGTTGAAACATGTCTGTGGAAGTGGTTTATACTTGCTTTGCTAGTCCCATGCTGTGTTTAAAAGCTGTTGTGAACGGCTATATATCAGCTTAAATGGGCTCCATGTGAATGGATATTACAGGCAAAAGGTGACACGTGCTCATTTGCTTGTCATCTCCAGAATCCCTTGCTGCAGTGGGAGCACTGTATGCGAGGTGATAATGGTTGAAATGCATGGTTGCAGACCTGTCTGAGACATGTGAATGTGCTCACAAGTGATATTCTATATATATATCTATCTATATCTATCTATCTATCTATCTATCTATCTATCTATCTATCTATCTATCTATCTATCTATCTATGTATATATATATATCATACCATACCATACCGGTTGCAACATGACATCAAGGGACAGCACGCAGGTAAATAAATCATAAATTTTCTATATTTGATAAGACACAAAAACCGACGTTTCGGTCCCCCAGTGGGACCTTTCTCAAGATTGTGCAATTGAATGCAGTGCACAATACATATATATACCCCAAACCCCAGTGCAATTCAACAATACCAATCACAGTTAATAAGCCTCACCTGCCTATGTGACATGCATCCACAGTATCAGCAGGTATAGAGCGGCCATTTTTAATATATTAACTCTATATTTGTTTACCTGATATGTGTTTGAGCATGCGCAAAAGGCTCAGGAATTGCATAATGTTACTGCTGAGAGACTACATAAGTCGTCCAGACCCAGCGATATCTTGGATAACCGGAGAGAGTGCGCATGGGCTAAACTGATCTGGAACTGATACCTGGATAGATTAACTATTGCAGGGACGCGCAAAATACACATTGTAACTGCAAGTGAAGCGAAACATGTGAGACACCTGATGTGCTCACCGTAAATGTGCAAAAAAAAATGTGAGGGAATAAAACATATATACACACGTGTGGATGACGTGGCTGACTGGAATCTAGGTCAGTGTATGAATGCTGAAAGCACTCAGCCATATAACGCATAATGCGTAGTGTAAGAAATGATAATGCAATGATGACTCTATGCATCCTGTCAGGAAGCGACACCTTAAATACCAACATAAATACATAATGCAGACAATGTCAAATAGAGAAACTGGTAATAAATTATAATAAATGCTGTGTCACACTCACAGCAAACATTGCCACAGGTGGCTCTGGACTGCAAGGGACCTGAGGTGTCTGACACACTGCAATGCACCAAATACGTATGATTAATGCAACAGCATACATAGAAAGTGAAAATGCATCAAAGCATAATAATTTGCACAAACAAAAAAGTCAGTATATACTGTAAATGCTGAAAGCACTCAGCCATAGAACTCATAATGCGTAGTGTAAGAAATGATAATGCATTGATGACTGTATCCTGTCAGGAAGCGACGCCTTAAATACCAACATAAACACATAATGCAGACACTGTCACATGGAGAAACTAGTGATAACTTGAAGGCAGAATAAATGCTGTGTGTCACTCTCAGCAAACATTGCCACAGGTGGATCTTGACTGCAAGGGACCTAAGGTGCCTGACATGCTGCAATGCACAAAATACATATGGTTAATGCAACAACATCCATAGATAGTGAGACAATGCATCAAAGCATAATAATTTGCACAAACAATGTGGCAACTACGTGAAATATCATCCAATGCAAATGAGGGCCAATATCTCCCCTTTTCTTTCTGTAGTGAATTATTATTTGTGTCAAACAGTATCTGGCTGATGTCCATGATCAGCATGTACAGTATACAGTATGCTGTGGAAAAGATTCCTAGTATCAGCAAACAACATAGTGGGGCTGTGCCCCTCAATACCCATTAGGGATTAGTTACATGGAGGAAATGGCTGACACCCCACGGCAGTATACTGGGGGAGCTTGAGAAAGGACAGAGAGGTCCGAAACGTCATTTCTTTTTCCTGTGATTGTCCCCTGATGCTTGTGTTGCTTTATTAAATTTAATCTTTTGACATTTTTGAGTGCTGCGGATTCTGTGCATTAGGAATCTATTTTTGTTGCTGGATGGTGATCCTGGCTTCACCGCAAGCACCATCACTGAGCAGATAAGTTTATCTCCTTTTATTTTCCCAGCTGAGTGCCCTAAACATTCCTGATATTTGTGTATGTATGTATATATATATATTAAGGTTATGGCTAAGGGTTGTTCATCTAATGTGAGCTTGAGATAAAAGGTGGCACTGTGTGCTCATTTGCATGTCATTTCCCAGAATCCCTTGCTGCAGTGGAAGTGCTGTGTGCTGGGCGATAATGGTGAAAGACAGGGTTGCAGACCTGTCTAAGACATGCAAATGAATATACAGT